>NC_056741.1:837415919-837590919 GCF_019279795.1 Protopterus annectens
ACAAATAAATATTAAAATTAAAAATGACAACAGTGCTCTCTTCAGACATTCCATTCAATGTCTGAATTTCAAAAAATTCTTGTTTACAGTTTTAGAGGTAGTTCATTCTGACTTGAGAGGGGGTGATTTTAAAAAGTTAGTTGAACAGAGAGAAGCTATCTGGCAGATTAAACTTCATGCTGACAAAAATCCAGGGTTGAATGATGTAGTGAACATCAAATGCTTTCTAAAAAATGAATTGTTTAACATTGATAAGGATAAATTATCCATTTCTGCTTTTTTTACATAAAAAAATTTTTCACTAGTGTTTTTATCTCTTTAAAATAGGTGTTTAACAATTTTCATCAACAAGGTTTTTAATTGTTTAATTGTTCATCCAATCAGGTACTGTGTTTGATTTGTTAACATGTATTTAAATGTGTGTTTTTTAAGCATTTTTCTTATTCTGATGAAGTCCCAGGACGAAAGCGGATATTAAAATTCAGTGGTTACGCTATTTTTGAAGCTTTGCTTACTATATTATTTTTTGGTTTCTCTGCCAGTTGTTTCATTTGTGGCTACGTGTGATTTTGGTTTTTATTTAGTGACTACAGGCTATGCATTGATTATTTAACTTGATTGTTGGTGGCTACTGAATACATATTATGTTATTTACATTATCTAGCTAGCTACCACCACGTGTATTTTTACTGTTCCAGTTTAACATTGTTTTGTTACAGTACATTTGTTCTCCTGTGTTTTAACTGTTTTTATATCTAACACTCAATATATTTATTGACTTGTACTTGTCCTCACCAGTTCTCACCCTGTTCAGCTTTAACTTTCAAGCTAGCCTACATCTTATTTTTGTTGTACTTTGTCTCTATCTCTTTTTCAGTTTTAAGCCTTGTGCCTGTGATACAGACTCTCCACCCTACCCCAACTTAACAAGGCAGAAGGAATTCTTTCAGGAAACAGAAGGGCATACCCACCAGGAATCCCTAGTGTATTTAAGGCTCTGCTCGCCTTGCCACACAGTATAGGAGATAAGCTACTGCTTTTCTAGGTATTAAACTAATCTTTGTAGAGTTAAGTAGAACCTATTGTAAGGGCCAGCACACCCGAGGACATACCCAAGGCCATCTCCTACTTTCTAACTTGTTTTCTTCTTTTACCTCCTATCTGTACACTACATGTAACTCCCTTCTTCGACCACGAGAGGGCAGCAGAACTCTAATCTTGTAAAATTCCATTTTACCTGCCACTCAATCTCCCGTAGCCCTGGGGCGCAGCCCCTACTAATACCCTTATTGGAAACTAGTACCCCTACTGCCGGAAGAGTAAACACTAACCTTACTCTCTTTTTAATATCTCTATAGTTGAACCCCTGAAAAAGATAACAAAGAAGTACCCTTATCAGTGTTTAAAATTGGTACACCCGAACACTTACTTCTCTGGCTCTTCTATTCCTGTCTTAACCTTCCTAGTTACTTAACAAACCTGCTACTTTCTTTAATTAAAACTGCTACCTTCCCTCTCCATAACACATCCTTTCTTTCTGCTTACCACTATATTCTCCTCTTAATACATATATATAGAAATTGATTATTACCTTCCTAACGCTTGTAGAACCCAGTTGAACTGTATAACTGTTTGACTCCAGCCTCCAGCTGTAGTGCATATCCTTTTGACCCTGTGGATTCTACCTGGAATTGCAACTGACTCATACCTTTCCACTTAGTTACCTCCCCCCACCATCCTACTTCTACTGTCCCTTATTGTCCCGCCCACCCCTCTCTCCTCTCTTTTACCTTCGCCAAACCTATAAATACAGGCTAGTATTCTCAGGCGCCATTTTTAAATCCCCTAGCCCCTTTCAGCGGTCCCTTGTCCTCCAGGTGGTGTGTGGTCCGTAAGTGTGTTTTCCTTGGTGAATTGTACATACTTTGTAAATGTAAAATGCTCTGTATATGTCTTTGATAACTAGTTGCATTTATGTTGTTGTAGTTGTTGTAGTGTTACTCCATCTAGCCCGCTCTAAAGGTGGTTTACGTTTTTTTTTTCCCACGTGCTGCACAACCTGCTCTAAGATTTCCTCTGTTGCCTACCTAGCATAGTTTCTGATAGTTAGGATTAGCCTTATGCTGTTTATATTGAAATACTTGGTTTAGCCACGCTACATATGTGTACGTGTTGCATGAGTTGGTTTGTGTCGTGTGGTGTACAAACTGCTCAGAAAGTATTCCCTGTAGCCTTACGAAATAACTTGAAGGATACCTTCTCCATGAGGTACCAGTAGGTTTAGTCCCATAGCTAATCGTTGTATTACAATCCCTAGCGTCTCTCACAGTGTTTCTCACTAGTTGCGTACTATTTTAAGCAATGGCACAAGATATGTTGCATGCGCTAGCTCGTTAGAGTAGATATTGACCTCCATTGTCGCTATATATATATTTTTTTCCCTGAGAGGTCCTATTTAAACTAACTATTCACCCAGGATCTCTAGATAATCTATCCAGCATTATTTCTTAGCATATTTTATATGGTGTGTGATAGTAGTTGAGCTTGTTTCCTCACGCTACCCAGCGAGAGAGTAATTTGCTTTGCTAATTAATAGCATATGAATTACATTACTATCACCCTTCTTTGTTCAGGGTTTTTCTCCCTCGCTGATACTCAGTGCATAACCAGTGAGGCTCTAAAGCTCTACTTGCCTACCACCTCATTGCGAGTCTCTTGTAGGTCTGTCCTGCAATAATTTCAAGTTTTTCTGATGCAACAATATAGCTGGCTCTGATCGTAACTATTCATGAGACTATCAGCGAGTATAGCCTTTACCAGTTATAGTAAATGTTACATCAGCGCACTGAGGACTTTGTAGTAGGACTATTCAGTGTACTTAATCTCAACCTGTCATCTCTCGGCGAACTATCCTGACTTGATCTATTTTTAGGTCTTAATTTGTTACCTTGTACTTTATTTTGCTAACAAAGTTAAATGCGCCGTTAACAGGATGCAGACATAGGGATAGCATCTCATTGTATAGCTGCTATTATCAGCATTCCGACCAGATATTATAGCCGCTCACTGTATACTTTCAAATGCTCAATGGATCGCAATGCCATACTCTTTATCTAGTCTTACCCTCTGCCATATTATATAATTTAGTGCTATAACGCTGCTTAACTATTAGTAGTACTAAAGCCCCTTAGTTATAATTGAATTATTGAAGCCCTAAAACAATGCTTTTCTGCTAGCTGTACTGCTTTCACTGTCCTGCATGTTATGTGTCTCATACAGGTTCGAATTGAAAGCCGTACTCTGTAAAGAGATTATAAAATTAAGGGAACTGCAATGTATTGGGATTTGATATGGCTGACTACAGGCTATGCATTGATTATTTAACTTGATTGTTGGAGGCTACTGAATGCATATTATGTTATTTACATTATCTAGCTAGCTACCACCACATGTGTGTTTTTACTGTTCCAGTTTAACATTGTTTTGTTACAGTACATTTGTTCTCCTGTGTTTTAACTGTTTTTATATCTAACACTCAATGTATTTATTGACTTGTACTTGTCCTCACCAGTACTCACCCTGTTCAGCTTTAACGTTCAAGCTAGCCTACATCTTATTTTTGTTGTACTTTGTCTCTATCTCTTTTTCAGTTTTAAGCCTTATGCCTGTGATACAGACTCTACACCCTACCCCAACTACTTAACAAGGCAGGAGGATTTGTTTCAGGAAACAGAAGGGCATACCCACCAGGAATCCCTAGTGTATTTAAGGCTCTGCTCGCCTTGCCACACAGTATAGGAGATAAGCAACTGCTTTTCTAGGTATTAAACTAATCTTTGTAGAGTTAAGTAGAAGCTATTGTAAGGGCCAGCACACCCAAAGACCTACCCAAGGCCATCTCCTACTTCCTCACCTGTTTTCTTCTTTTACCTCCTATCTGTAGACTACATGTAACTCTCTTCTTCCACCACTAGAGGGGAGCAGAATTCTAAGCTTGTAAAATTCCATCTTACCTGCCACTCAACCTCCTGTAGCCCTGGGGCGCATCCCCTACCAATACCCTTATTGGAAACTAGTACCCCTACTGCCGGAAGGGTAAACACTAACCTTATTCCCTTTTTAATATCTCTATAGTTGAACCCCTGAAAAAGATAAATAAGTAGCCTTATCAGTGTTTAAAATTGGTACACCCGAACACTTACTTCTCTGTCTCTTCTATTCCTGTCTTAACCTTCCTAGTTACTTAACAAACCTGCTACTTTCTTTAATTAAAAATGCTACCTTCCCTCTCCATAACACATCCTTTCTTTCTGCTTACCACTATATTTTCCTCTTAATACATATATATATAGAAATTGATTCTTACCTTCCTAACGCTTGCAGAACCCAGTTGAACTGTATAACTGTTTGACTCCAGCCTCCAACTGTAGTGCATATCCTTTTGACCCTGTGGATTCTACCTGGAATTGCAACTGACTCATACCTTTCCACTTAGTTACCTCCCCCCTCCATCCTACTTCTACTGTCCCTTATTGTCCCACCCACCCCTCTCCCCTCTCTTTTACCTTCGCCAAACCTATAAATATAGGCTAGTATTCTCAGGCGCCATTTGTAAATCCCCTAGCCCCTTTCAGCGGTCCCTTGTCCTCCAGGTGGTGTATGGTCCGTAAGTGTGTTTTCCTTGGTGAATTGTACATACTTTGTAAATGTAAAATGCTCTGTATATGTCTTTGATAGCTAGTTGCATTTAAGTTGTTGTAGTGTGTGTTACTCCGTCTAGCCCACTCTAAAGGTGGTTTACGGTTTTTTTTTCCCGCATGCTGCACAACGTGCTCTAAGATTTCCTCTGTTGCCTACCTACCATAGTTTCTGATAGTTAGGATTAGCCTTATGCTGTTTATATTGAAATACTTGGTTTAGCCACGCTACATATGTGTACGCTTTGCATGAGTTCGTTTGTGTCGTGTGGTGTACAAACTGCTCAGAAGGTATTCCCTGTAGCCTTACAAAATAACTTGAAGGATACCTTCTCCTTGAGGTACCAGTAGGTTTAGTCCTGTAGCTAATCGTTGTATTACAATCCCTAGTGTCTCTCACAGTGTTTCTCACTAGTTGCGTACTATTTTAAGCAATGGCACGAAGATATGTTGAATGCGCTAGCTCGTCAGAGTAGATATTGACCTCCATTGTCGCTATATATATATTTTTTTCCCTGAGAGGTCCTATTTTAACTAACTACTCACCCAGGATCTCTAGGTAATCTATCCGGCATTATTTCTTAGCATATTTTATATGGTGTGTGACAGTAGTTGAGCTCGTTTCCTCACGCTACCCAGCGAGAGATTAATTTGCTTTGCTAATTAATAGCAAATGAATTACATTACTATCACCCTTCTTTGTTCAGGGTTTTTCTCCCTCGCTGATACTCAGTGCATAACCAGTGAGGCTTTAAAGCTCTACTTGCCTACCACCTAATTGCGAGTCTCTTGTAGGTCTGTCCTGCAATAATTTCAGAGTCTTTCTGATGCAACAATATAGCTGGCTCTGATCGTAACTATTCATGAGACTATCAGCGAGTATAGCCTTTACCAGTTATAGTAAATGTTACATCAGCGCACTGAGGACTTTGTAGTAGGACTATTCAGTGTACTTAATCTCAACCTGTCATCTCTCGGCGAGCTATCCTGACTTGATCTATTTTTAGGTCTTAATTTGTTACCTTGTACTTTATTTTGCTAACAATGTCAAATGCTCCATTAACAGGATGCAGACATAGGAATAGCATCTCAATGTATAGCTGCTATTATCAGCATTCCGACCAGATATTATAGCCGCTCACTGTATACTTTCAAATGCTCAATGGATCGCAATGCCATACTCTTTATCTACTCTTACCCTCTGCCATATTATATAATTTAGAGCTATAACGCTGCCTAACTATTAGTGGTACTAAAGCCCCTTAGTTATAATTGAATTAATGAAGCCCTAAAACAATGCTTTTCTGCTAGCTGTACTGCTTTCACTGTCCTGCATATTATCTGTCTCATGCAGGTTCGAATTGAAAGCCATACTCTGTAAAGAGATTATAAAATTAAGGGAACTGCAATGTATTGGGATTTGATATGGCTGACTACAGGCTATGCATTGATTATTTAACTTGATTGTTGGAGGCTACTGAATGCATATTATGTTATTTACATTATCTAGCTAGCTACCACCACATGTGTGTTTTTACTGTTCCAGTTTAACATTGTTTTGTTACAGTACATTTGTTCTCCTGTGTTTAAAATGTTTTTATATCTAACACTCAATGTATTTATTGACTTGTACTTGTCCTCACCAGTTCTCACCCTGTTCAGCTTTAACTTTCAAGCTAGCCAACAGCTTATTTTTGTTTTACTTTGTCTCTATCTCTTTTTCAGTTTTTAGCCTTGTGCCTGTGATACAGACTCTCCACCCTACCCCAACTTAACAAGGCAGAAGGATTTCTTTCAGGAAACAGAAGGGCATACCCACCAGGAATCCCTAGTGTATTTAAGGCTCTGCTCGCCTTGCCACACAGTATAGGAGATAAGCTACTGCTTTTCTAGGTATTAAACTAATCTTTGTAGAGTTAAGTAGAACCTATTGTAAGGGCCAGCACACCCGAGGACCTACCCAAGGCCATCTCCTACTCTCTCACCTGTTTTCTTCTTTTACCTCCTATCTGTAGACTACATGTAACTCCCTTCTTCCACCACTAGAGGGCAGCAGAACTCTAAGCTTGTAAAATTCCATCTTACCTATCTCCTGTAGCCCTGGGGCACAGCCCCTACTAATACCCTTATTGGAAACTAGTACCCCTACTGCCAGAAGGGTAAACACTAACCTTATTCTCTTTTTAATATCTCTACAGTTGAACCCCTGAAAAAGATAACAAAGAAGTACCCTTATCAGTGTTTAAAATTGGTACACCCGAACACTTACTTCTCTGTCTCTTCTATTCCTGTCTTAACCTTCCTAGTTACTTATCAAACCTGCTACTTTCTTTAATTAAAACTGCTACCTTCCCTCTCCATAACACATCCTTTCTTTTTGCTTACCACTATATTCTCCTCTTAATACATATATATAGAAATTGATTATTGCCTTCCTAATGCTTGTAGAACCCAGTTGAACTGTATAACTGATTGACTCCAGCATCCGGCTGTCACCCGCCGCGTTCGCCCTGCGGGCTCACTCCGCTCCCCTACCCTACCCCATATCCCACCCACCCCCAGTGGCCCTAAACTTATGCCTCCCTTACCACACCCCTCCCACATCCCACAAATCTTAAACAACAATCAATTACTAAATCATCCACACCCTTCATAATTTGTCTACTACCTCCTTAAACTATTTCCATTGTAACTCACCCACCCACTCTTCCTTAAACACTATCTCTTGTTTCCTTCTCCTTCTCCTTTTCTTTCCTTATCACCTCATCTCATAAATTACTACTTCACTCCTACTTCCTCTTAGTCATAATTTACAAATATGACTCTAACTGTAAGAACAAAACTTTCCAAAGCCCTACTCTTAAGCACACTTTCAACCTTCCTAACCTATGCCTACATTATCACCTCATTTGAAAAACCATATTATACCCACTATAACTACATTCATAAACAGACAACAATTCATAACTCTATCCTCCCTGTACGTCAAATTACTATCACCTCAACTCCCAGCTACCTTCTACCTAAATACCATAGACTCTCCCACATTAAATACTTTACACCCACAATAAGGAAAGTAAAATATCCATCAAACGCTTTAAATAACCCTCTATCAACACTCATTAAACATAGCTTAAAAGAAGGTGACATCCACCCTAACCCTGGCCCTACAATTCCAACTACCCTAATTACCCAGCCCAAACTCCCCAACTCTTTCCTAATAGGACATCTTAATATCCGAAGCGTTAATAACAAAATATCCCATCTCCATGCCCTTCTTGATGCCCATAACTTTTACATCCTCTGTCTAACAGAAACATGGTTAAAGCCACACATCAAAGACAATGAAATCATTCCCCAAGGGTACAATATACTAAGATTAGACCGTATAAAAAGTAAGAGTGGTGGAGTTGCAGTCTTATTTAAAGAAGGACTACAAATCTCCACTTCACCATTTAACCCACCTCAGGACTGTAAGGCTGAAGTACTTATCACCAAATTTCAAATAAACCATAACAAATCTGTATATATCATCTGCATGTATCTTCCACCTGGTAATAATATCAGTACTATAGAGAATATCCTAAGCTGGCTGGCCTCTACTTATCCCCAAGAAACTATTATATTGGGTGATTTTAATACTGATTGGAAAACTGTTAAAGCTGATAACCCCTCCTCCCACATTAACCTTCATGGATTCAGTCAAACTATCACCTCTACTACAATAATCAATAAACCAAACAATAAAGAGAGCACCCTAGACTGGATTCTTATAAATAAGCAAAAACAAACTTATAATGTAAGAACTCTATCTGATGATGTTAGTGATCATACTTTAACCAATATTCTTAGGCATAAAAATGATATCTCTAACTCCCCTATAAATAGAATCATACATACCAACAAACACTTCAACCCAACATTATTCCAAAATGAACTAAGCGCTTGTGACTGGAACCCTGTAAAATCTCTACCACTTGAAGAAGCTGTCAACTATCTAAACTCTAAATTCCTTTCTGTCCTTGACAAGCATGCACCAAAAAGAACCATTAGAATGAAAGCCAAACCAGCCCCCTGGCTTACCAAAGAAACCAAACAAAAAATCTTACTTAGAAATAAAGCCTGGGCAAAGTGGAGAGCTACCAAAACTATATCTGATCAACAACTATTTAAACAACTGAGAAATAGTACAAAAAAGCAATACTTTTAGACAATAAAACTACTATTGTAAACTTCAGGACAACCACCAAAATAACCCCCAAAAGTTTTGGTGTACTGTAAATAAACTCCTTTCCCCTGGGCACTCCCATACACCTACCCCACTTCAGGCAGACCCAGACACCCCCCATCAAACTGCCAATGCCTTTAATTGCTTCTTTACAGATACCATACAAACATTAGCTAGCCAACTTACCCAAGATAGCTCAAACCTTGCCACTTCCTTACCCAGTACTCTACCAGCTTTCTCTATGCAACCAATCTCTACCACTCTCATCTATAAATACATCCAAAAACTCAAGCCTTGTACCCCTTCTGCTGACCATTTACCTTCTGAATACCTCCAAAAAGCAGCTAAAGTAATTTCCTATCCTATATCCATCCTCATAAACAGAACCATTAAGGAAGGTTACATTCCAAACATCTGGAAAATCTCCCATATCATTCCCCTTCACAAAGGTGGAAACTCAAATGACTACTCCAACTACCGGCCAATAGCACTGTTATCACCATTAGCAAAAATCATGGAAAAATGCATTCATCATCGACTTTTGAAACATCTAACACAAAATAACATAATAGCTAAATGACAGCACGGTTTTAGGCCATCACATAGTACCACAACAGCCCTGTTATCCTTTACAGATGTCATAAATAAAAATTGAAATAACAGCATCCTCTCATCAGCACTCTTTATTGATCTGTCCAAAGCATTTGACATGGTCAACCATACCCTTCTTATCAACATTCTGGAATCCTTATCCCTTGACTCTCTAGCTATTAAATGGTTCAGGTCCTACCTAACCAATAGGCAACAAGCAGTTCTTTGAGAACAGAATCTATCATCCCTTCTACCTGTCACCCTGGGAGTCCCTCAGGGCTCTATTCTAGGCCCACTTCTTTTTTCTCTTTTTATTAACGACCTGCATGTAGCAATCCCACACGCCACCTGCATTTAGCATGCATATGATTCAACATTAATATGCTCAGCTAGCTCACCATCTGCACTACATTCCCTCACTCAGAATGTATTCAACACAGTTGAAACATGGTTCACTAAACACTGTCTCCTTCTCAATGCTAAAAAAACAAACTCCTTGTCTTTACACCCACCAGTAAGTCCACCCCAATAGATTTCCCTATTATTTCCAATAATCATACTATCATTCACCCCGACTCTACAACCAAACTATTAGGAATTACTATTGATAACAATCTTACATTTGATAGTCACATAAATAATACTATTAAAACTGTCAACATGAAAATAGGCTCCTTATATCGAATCAAAACTTTCTTAACTCGAACAGCCAAAACCAAAATTGCACACTCACATTTAATTTCTACTCTTCTATACACTTCTTCCATATACACTAACCTCAAAAAGAAGAACCTTGTCAAACTGGAGCATGCCTATAACAGCATCGCCAGATTTGCCACTGATAATCCCTTTCGAACTCACCACTGTCAAAATCTAAAGCAGCTAGGCTGGCTTGAACTTCAAAACCTTCTGAAAATCTCCCAACTTACCATGGCCCACAAGATATTTTACCAAACTAACAGTACTCCTATACTATCAAATCTCATAATTCCCTATAAAAACCTAAATTCACTACGCTCTTCTAATAAGCTTCTAGCTACCATAACCAAAATTAACAACAAGGCTGACAATTCCCTTTTTTCTAACACAGTGGGAAAAGACTGGAACCTACTTCCCATTGAACTAACATCACTCTCTTCCATACCTCTCTTTAAACAAAAACTCAAAATACACCTTAAAACTCACTGGTTATATCCATTCTGTAAACCTGACTAACCTTTGCTTACACTAACTTATTTCTTCACCTTACTAAATTCTCTCATATATTTTCTTTAAAATTTTCAGGAAAACTGAACTGGTGATCACAATTGAACATACTGGCAGACCCTTTCCTGCTAATTTCTGTAAAATCTACTCCATAATTGTATACTAAAGCTATGTCAATTTTATTACAGTAAATTAAGTCATCACATGACCATTATGATTTTTTATACTAGTGTAAATACCAACTTTTCCTCTATTTTTATTATTGTTTCATATATATTTTTGTTGAACTTCTTTCATTTACTATGGTACAACAATGATTTCTATGTTTATCTTATAGTACTAGTGATTATCTAATTTTGCTATTGGAGCTTTTCTCCCCGGGCCTCTACTGAAAATGGAAATGCATCCAGCTAGACTAGCCCGGTCAACAAATGTAAAATAAAAAATAAATAAATAAATGAACTTTGTTTTTGGAAGTAAATTTCTTAAGTAGGATTGTACATGTTCGAAGGTTCACGATAATAACCATGATGAATGGATACACAGGGAGAGAAAAAGGAAAGGGAAGACATTTATTAAGGCTGCCTTTTGCACTACTTTTATTTGGTTATATATAAATATTTTTGTTTATAATTCAAAATTGAAACGACAGAAGCAGTAAAAGCAATTTGTGGAAAAGGACTGAGGTACTAGTGATACTATATTATGCAAATTATTCTGTTTTTTTTTTCATAAAGATGGAGATTTCATAGAGGCTTTATGTTTGCTGAATAAAATGGGGAAAATGGTTTTCTAGATTAATTTAAGCAAAGATAATCAGTTTAGAAAAAGTGTGTCAGATGGATTTATTTTATAAATAGCAGTGGTGGCTCATGCTATTGGACTGCAGGACTGCAGCCCCCCCCCCCCAGCTGTAAAAAAAGAAAAAAACAAAATAAAAAATAATTAGTGAAGCCCGGAACTCCATGCATGCATGCGTGCTCAGAACTCGAATCCGGACTACTGTTTAACCAGTCCAGATTAGGAAAGAAGGCATCAGTCTACAGATGCCCCAGAGGTCTATGCAGTTACAACTGTATAGACTGGAAGGGGATCTGACTACAACGTCTGCAGACTGTGCATGCACAGAACTGCAGGCTGGATTCAACACATGCATGCATGCTCATTCACGGGAAATGGAGCTTTGAAGTTTCTGGGATGTTTTGCAACAGGACAAAGCTGAGAATTTGAAACAGGGCAGATTGCACGGGACTTCAAACAGAGCTCTGGGACTTCCCAGAAACAGGGCAAGTTGGATTGCATGGGACTTTGCATTGCAGCAGGATTTCAAATGCAGATACTCTGTGTGTGTGTGTGTGTGTGTGTGTGTGTGTGTGTGTGTGTGTGTGTGTAAAATGCTCCAGTTTAACTCAGGCTCAGACTCTGTACCTTGAGGTAGGTAGCAACAGCCTGAATTCCCTACCCACCACCACTTGTGAGAAGTGTTCAGATTTTTGCCTCATATTTTTGTTCTGTTCTGTTCCTCTTAAAATCTGTGGTTTTCTGGATTTTGAATTCACTAAATAATGACAGAGATTTGAATTTCAGACTTCATATTCTTCAGAAAGTACATGGTAACACAAAACCTTTTATTCTAGCAATTGTCTAAGTTTATAATATCAATATTTGAAATGTGTCCCTAGTTTTGGAATTGTAGTCCCCTATTACTGGCTTTGTCCAGGTTTATTGTGCTAAGAGGTTGACAGCTATGGTGAGAACTGAATTCACTGAATATGTTTGGGGGCTGTATTCCCCCATTATTGGCTTTGTCCCGGTGTTTTGTGCTAAGAGGTTGAGAGCTATGGTGAGAACTGAATTCAATAAACGATAGCCATTTAAGTTTGTCTCATGTCTTTCAAGAAACAGCTGATTTGGCATAGTGGTATGTTGCTCTGACTGTATTGCACAGGGTTCTGCGTTCAGGAGTTGGCAGTGAAATGCATGGCGGTAACACAGCATTTTATTCTAGCAACTTTCCAAGATTATACAAGCAATGTTTAAAATGTGTCCCTGTGTTTTGGGCTTTTGTCCCCGCCCCAATAAATTCTGGCTTTTTCCAAATTTCTTGTGCTCATGTGCTGCAAATTTGAGAGACACAGTTGAGTGTCGAGTGGATTTTACAAGGAGCTAAGAGCTTCATGGGAAGATAAGTTTAGTGCTGCTTATACTGAGTCTGCTTGCACTGTTAATAGCACAACAGGTAGTGCCCTTGTTTTTGATGCAGAAGGCTCTGGGTTCTACTCCCACAGTATGTAGATGCATTGTTGATATTATACTGTGTTGTACTTTTAAAGGGGGTGGATGCTGTAGTCCTGAGAATGTCCTCTTTGGATGAGATACCTAATAACTATGAGCCTGTTATCAGTTTGCCATCAATTCCCTATTGCAATATTATTAGCTTATCATTTTTTTAATGTCACATAGGCAATTTATTCTTCAAGGGCAACAGGCACTTTATTTGTAAATGAAACAATGAGATATAAAGTTGTTTGCTAGCAGCAACCTCTTCATTAGTTACAGATCTCTTTAATGTGGAATTATTTAGATGACTTTTACTTCTCCAGTGATTGTGTATGTTTACTGATACTGGTGGATTGTAGAAGTTTGAGTACACTTTTATGATGGAAATGTTCTGAATTGGGCAGTTTTGTCATTATTGGTGCATGCATTTTGTTTCATTGTTTACTGGAAAAATGTTCAAAACAATAAAGTTAAAACACCCTCTAACAACTGTACTGTATTATACAAGGAATATAATTTAATACAATCAGGAAGGTGTATCAAAGAACACATGTATGGTTCATGTGCAAGGGGCCTATGATATGAAAAAAGCCCAAAGTTAATCTTTATATTCCACTGGCCAGATGTATTTTCTTTGACTGTGGGTTGCAATGTTGTTTCAGTGAATGTGAGTTTCAAGGGCAGAGAAGTTTTAATGCTAAGTCTATTTTCATTGTGAAACTGCATTACTTTGTTTAGCAGATGTATTAGTGTTTGTGCTGTAAATGTAAAATAAAACTTTTAAATGAAATCGAAATAATTGTAGAAGTAAAGCAGTATGCACATTGCAGTGTCTATGGTAAATGGGGTGAAATAGCCAAGTAATGGGACATTGAAATGGCTGCAGGGGGGAGAGGCCCCATCCGACCATGATTTTGTGAGGGGAGAAGGGCGGCAAACTCAAAGACAGCACCTGCTGAACTATACCTCTCAACTGTCCAGATTTTCACAGAATGTATAGATTTCTGCTTCTTATTTATGGTTTGTTCCTCATAAAATGTGTGGTTTTCTGGCAAATAGGAATGAAGTCACTAAATAATGACAGACCTTGAGTTTCAGACTTCATACCCTTCAGAAAAATGCTTGCTAAAGCAAGACATGTTATTTTATCAGCTGTCTAAGTTTATACAAGAACACTTTTTAGTACTGTCTGTATGTTCCCCCAATATATTTGGCCTTGTCCAGATTTCCTGTGTTAAGAGAGTGAGAGGTACGTGCAACTAAATTGCTTTATAGAATTAGGTGTATCACAACCTTTCAACTGTCCCCGACTTTGGCTCAAAATGTTGCTCTCCCCCTAATAATCCCCTCTGCAAAAGGGCAATTTTGGAAGAAAATGCGGAGGGTTTACAATTAATAAATAATTGTAATGATCAGAGTTATAGATTACTTTTATTTCAGAAATGCATGTAGATTCTCTTATTTTGTCATCTGCTCAACTTAACAGTACTAATATTTAAAAAGTGTCCCTTCTTTGACAGGTTTGCAGCTGTATTGGGTGGCTCTTTTATATTTTTACATCACATTTTTGGTCTGTTTTTCATAAAATTGTGTTTTTCTGGCAAATTAGTGGCAAATCATTAAAGACTGAAGTTAGAAAATAATGACAGACATTTGAGTTTCGGATTTCATATCCTTCAGAAAATTCATACCAAGCAAGACCTACTATTCTATTATATTTCTAAGTTTATAAGAGCAATATTTAAAAACTGTCCTTATTTTTGGGCCTTTGTCCCACTTCTATTTATGGCTTTGCCCAGATTTCTTATTCTGAGGTTGAGAGGCATAACAAATGTGTCAGGGCCATCACCGTCAGCCAGAGACATTTCAAATTTTGACATACTTGTTGCACCCCACACTCCCATGTAGTGACTCTGGATGTGTCCAAGCAAGGCAAGGAGCAGTTATGCAGTGTAAGTGTGCACAGTATCCCCCTAATCCAAGGTAGACAGAAGTACTACAGTGGCTTTTCATCTGTCCTTGATTTTGCAGAATGTTTTGGTTTTCTGTCATATTTTTATACTGTTGATTTATACTTCTGATTATTTAGAAAATGCATGTTGTTGCAGTGCTTGTTGCTCTGCGTTTAAGTAGCAAAGCTTTAATTACCATCAGGAAAGCTTGTCTGAGGTTGTAAGATGCAAGTAAGCTTTAATAAGCATACTGTTAAAGAATTACCAACACTGAATGCCTTTTTGTTGTTGCCATGCAAAGAATATTTACATAACTAGATAATGTATAAGCCTTATGTATTGAAATGCATATGGTAGTATTTGTAATAAAGGACAAGATTACAGTATTTTCAGAAGCTCATTACATTCATTGGAGACTTGCAGTCATCTTTGCAGGCTTTACCCATAAAGTAAACTGAATGTCAGTCTATCATGTGTGGTCCATAACCTGTGCAGTAATCCTTTAAGCAATTTATCTTGAGCTTGTTTCTTGTTTGCTGTTCATTTTTCACTTTGATCATGTTTTCCCCATGAAACAAATAGATAGTTGTTGTCAGACAGCAGGTCTTTTTTGGATAAGAAACATTTTTACAAGTGGGGGTATCACAGAGATTGCTGCTTTCAGCATGTAACTTGGTACTTTTATAAAGCTGAATATAAATTATAATTAGAACTGCAGTGCAAGGAGACGCGGTTTGAGTTGAGTGCTGCTTGTTTTTTTTTTATACTTGATTTTGACTGGCATTCCAGTAATGTATTTAAAAAGTATTTTTTTATGCTTCACACAGCCTTTTTGTTTCCATCTAGATATTAAGTAAGCTGTCATGTAGCCTATGTGTTGAAATATTTTTTCTTCTACATTTCATTTTGTCTTGATTGAACCGTCATAATGACAGCCTGGCACCCAGGGCAGTGTATTTAATTAAAGTCCCAGTTTTTGTGACTTTCAGCATAGCCCCTCCCCTATCTAGTTGACCACACCCCTTCCAATTGGCCCCACCCATTCAACTGTCTCCTGCAGCCCCCCTTTGATTTGACGTCACCAGCCGCCATAGCAATTTTTGAAGTATTAGGAATGACTTTAGAAGGGAGGGACATGGTTTTATGCAACTGGAAAAAAGAGTGAAAGCGGCATTGCAGTAATGTGTTAAGTATGTTTTGTCATTTTGAAAATGATTTATTTCATTAAGTATGGTTTCTTGGTGATAGTGACATATTTAACTAGTGTGCATACAATTCCATAATGCAAGAAAAGAGACACTATTTTTGAGTTTCAGGACTCAGTTCCATTAATAACAGAGTACATTACAGTAAGGGCAATGAAAGAGGCTCAAGTATAAGCATGATTTCTCCAGTTTGAAATGCAGTAAAATACTGCCTGGCAGCTGGACCATATATTTTATTTTTATTTATTTTATTTATTTATTTGCAGTTGGTTTGCCAGGATAGTCCATTGGGCCAAATGAACCCATTTTCAATGGAGTCCTGGGGAGAAAAGCTCCAAAACTAAGTAGGTTACAGTAGGTTATTCATAATAGATGTACAAGTTATACCATTATACAGAAGTTAAACAGAGAAGAAAGAACAATTTGCAAATAATATGGCAAAAACTAGAGTGAATACAGTCTAGTGATGAAATTAATAGGTAATACAGACTAAAGGGAAATTTAGCACAAAAGTACTGAGAAATAATAACATATTTGGAAGCATTTCACGACAATACTGAGAAATAACATATTAGGAAGCAATGCACAAAAGTACTGAGAAGTAATAACGTATTAGGAAGCAATACTTAGGAAGTGTGGCCTAGTGTATTCTTTCCAATTATTGTAGGAATAATAATATGTATGAGTTAGGGTGAAAAATAAGGAAAGTTGCAGGAGGAAACAGAGGAAGAAGGAAGATGGAGTTTGCAAGTGTTAGTTATGTGGGGTGGGAGCAAGAGCATTCCCACTGGGATACTAGATGTGAGTGAAGAGATCTTTTAAATATAAAATGGTTGGGGGTGGTGCGAATGGAAGGAGGTAGGGAGTTCCAAAGGCGTGCAAGGCCATAAGACAGAAGATTTTTGCATGGGGGACGAGTTGGTTTATATACTTCTAATAAATTTTGATTGTTGGACCTTAATACTCTATCAGGAAGGTGCATTTTAAAGGCTGATGAAAGGGAGGGACAGAGGGAGGGGTTGAAAATGAGCTTATGTGCAAGATTTAGTTGAGTATATGCGAGATAACTGGGTAGCTCTAGCCATTTTAGTTTTTAGAGAGAGGAACAGTGGTGAGTGGAGGACTTGTGGTTGGTAGCGAACTTGGCAATTTTGTTGTAGCAAGAGGAAAGTTGTGTTTTTAGAGAGGTCTGTAGATTAGTTAGGAGTGGAGCTCCATAGAGAAGGGAGGGGATAAGAAATGAGGTAGAGGGTGATTTTGGTAGCAGGTGTAAGGTAATGATTTTGTCGGTAAAGCATACCTAGTTTTTGATGGGTTTTTTTTATATTTAACTGTAGGTGGGAGTTGAATTTGAGCTGGTTATCAATTTGGACCCCAAGTAACTTGGTCTCAGACACCAGTTCCAGGGGTACATTATTTTGACTAGAGATGTGGAATGTGTTTATATTGAAATAAGTTGCCTTAGAGGGGGGTGAATAACATTAATTTGGTTTTAGAGGCATTGAGTGCTAGGTGATTCCTTTTCATCCATTGTTCAGTTGTTGTAAAAGCATCTTGAGTCAGTTTTAGGAGTGAGGGGAAAGAGGTGGCAGCGCAGATAATAGTAGAATCATCGGCATATTGGATGATGTCTGAGAATGGGATAGAGTTGCAGAAATCATTTATAAATATATTGAAGAGAAGGGGACCCAGTATGGAGCCCTGGGGTACCCCAGTAGGAGTATTTAGAAATGAGGAGGTGGCCTTTTCCATTTGACTGCTTGATATCTGTTAGATAAGTAGCTGGAGAACCAGTTCAAGGAGGAGGGAGATAGGTTAAGTTT
Source organism: Protopterus annectens (assembly GCF_019279795.1). Taxonomy (NCBI): domain Eukaryota; kingdom Metazoa; phylum Chordata; order Ceratodontiformes; family Protopteridae; genus Protopterus; species Protopterus annectens. Next base: position 837,433,902 of record NC_056741.1, read on the forward strand.
TAAAAGTTTAGTTAGTAGCAGGCTGTGAGAGATAGTGTCAAAGGCCTTAGAGAGGTCGAATAGGTTAACTTGGAGTAATGTGAGGAGTAGTTCAGCATTTTTAAAGTGTGGAACAGGTTTGTTATAGGGGGTAACTGACAATGAGGATGAGTATAGGAGAGCTACTCCACCCCCTTTTTTATGGGACCTGTCTTTTCTTATGATAGAATAGTTTGGAGGAATAATTTCAGAGTCTTTTATATGGGGTTTTAACCATGTTTCAGAGATGGTTAGGATGTCAGGTTTATTATGTATGAGCCAAGCATGGAGGTTTGGGACGTTGTTTACTATACTTTGGGCATTAAATGAAGTAAATAAGATGGACTTGTCTGTAGAAGAAGATGTGGAGGGGCCTGGGTTGGGATGGATGTCACCTGATAATAGACTGGATATTAGATGTAAGAGTGGATTAGTGAGGTAGTTGGACAGTTTAGTAAGAAGATTGGGTTGTATTGTGAAACTGAAGCATTTGCTAGTTATTATGGGGGTAAAATGTTTTTGAGAGGTGATAAGTTTGTAAGGAAAAAGTAAGAGGTTATTTATAGGATATAGATGTGGAGAAATAGGAGTGTGTGAGTGTGGTAGAGGGGAGTTTAGGTGGTTGGTAACATGGAGGGATTGTGAGTGGTATGAGTTAAGGGGTTGGGTGAGGTAGTAAAGATAGGATAAATTAAGAAGTAGTAGAAGTAAAAAGAAGATGAATGAGGGTTTTGAAAGCATGGTGAGATGGGCAATATGGAGAGTAGAATTATTGTAGAGGAATTATATGTGGTTATAAGTGAGATTTATGTGTATATGGGCCGGTAGGGACTGAATTAATAGTGTAGGAGTGAAGAGTTATGTTAGGATTGGTGGGGGTGTGGCTAGGGAGTGGGAAAAGAGGGAAAAGAGGAATCCTATTGGCCAGGTGGGGTAGTCTTGGAAAGGTAAGGAAGGTTAATTTAGGCACAAAAAAGGGAGTGGTTATTTTCAGAGAAACTGTGATTGATTGGAGTAGAATGGCAGTGGGTGTGGGTATGGGGGGAATATAGGTAGAGGTGCTGGGGGCAGGTGGGAAATGGGGGCAGGGTAGGGGAGCGAAGTGAGCCCGCAGGGCGAATGGAGCGGGTAGAGCCAAAGAGGGCTGGAGAGGTTTGAGAGACTATCAGTTGAGTGTTGTTTGCAGAGGGGTGAGTATGCAGAATGGTACATAGAGGGGACCTGGATGTTTTGGGTAAGAGTGGGCTATGAGAGTTTAGGAGAGAGAGTGAGAAGGGAAATGTTAGAGCTTAGAGGGGCTAAAAGAGTATAGGAGAGATAGAGTGAGAAGAAGAATTGTTTGAGCTTAGCGAGAATACATAGGTGAGTAAAATGAAGTCTATTTTAGTCGGGGGAGGATGCCACCTAGAAGACAAATGCAGAAGTACACCTTAGTCTACTAGGATATTCCCTGGGCCAAGTTGGACTGAAGGAAGAAGGGAGTTAGTAAGAGTGAGGGGAAGAGCAGAGAAGCTGGAACACGGGGAGTTAGGCTGCTGGCTTTCCTGACAGGGAGTGTAATAAAATAGCTAGCAAGTCTTAAACAGTAAGGTAATTAAAGGTTTGGCAGCCAATGCACATACTTCCTTGGATTCTTCTTGGTTCAATTTCAAAAAGGGAATGAGGCAGCAGAGTTGTTACTTTTGCTTGAGCAAATTGGATGAGCAGTAGTAATTTAGTTATGTCTAGGAGTCCACCCAGGAGAATCACAAGGGTAAATCAGGGGAAAGAGTTCCTTGGATTCTTCTTATGCTTATGAAAATGTGTGTCTTATTTTACATTTTAAGTTAAAAATATAAAGTATTCATAAATGTAAGGTCTGGAAAACTAAATATGTTTTCACAAGTCATTTTTCCCTCAAAAAAAATATATAACCAACACAAGGAGAACATCCAGGCTACAGATATGTTGGTAAGGACTGCAGTGGAAATATATACTCCTGTAATGGGGAAGCCATCTACCTTGTCTGGAGAATTGGCTACTACTGGTACACATTTGCTAGTTGATGGAAAGGATAGATAATCCTCCATAAATAGCATATTTGACTTAGCTGTTTTTTCAGTCTGCCTCATAGAAACCTCATGATTGTCATAGGACATAGAGTCCTATAATTTGCAGTTAATGTTGTAGTCATATATATTGAGTGATACTATGACCTCAGTAAGCTCCAGGTTAATAAGTTACAACTAAATACCAACATGTCCCCACAGTACTCACTGAATTTGAATGGATGATACATCATGAACCCTGGAAAAAGATTGCTAACATTATACTGTAACCATATTTTGTTAATTGCACAAATATGAATGAATGTGGTACACCTATGTTTTATTTCCGTCTGCAGGCATAATCCCATGACAGGACTATGGAAAAAAATAATGTTTTCCAACTTAAATCTTCTGTCAAAATAATGGCACTAAAAATACAGTTGTGTGAGGTACTAATTGTTGCAGCAATGTTATAGCAATGTTACACATCTGCACCTGTTCACTGATTTATCATGTGATTGTTTTTTTAGAAAGAGCAGAGCTCCCCTTGTAGTAAAATAATTCCATTCACACTGCCTCTTCTCCATTTGAGGTTAGCTGACCCAATGCATTCCTTATTTCTTATAAGAAACTTGTAACTTACAGTAACAAAGTATTGAATTTGGAACACTGTAGGCATACTGTAATTTTGTACATTAGTTAACTAGTAAAACCTGAAATCCAGATGTAACTCACGGCTGGTCAAAGGGTATTCATAATGTGGGGGTCTCATCTTCTCTAATGTAATAGTGAGCAGCTGTGACAACTACACTGTCTTTCTTCACGGAGAACTGTTGGAACAGTATCTATTACTTCCAGACATTATCAGGCTGTGTGAAACTGTTATAGAATTGTGAACTACTAAGATAAGGTTTTCTACAACACTGCCCTGTTCCTAGAAAGTGTTTAATTAATAAATGTGCAGACATTTGATAGGGCTGCAGATTCACATGTTTTCAAAGGTGAAATATTTTTAAAATATATTTTTAAAATAAGCAGAAGAAAGCAGCACAGTAGGCATGCCACTCTGACAAAGTCGTCTTGGGTCTAGGTAGGTTTATACCTCCCCATTACATTGGAGACAAAGACCCGATCACATTTTGTAGTACTGTCGTCTTGGGTCTAGGTAGGTTTATACCTCCCCATTACATTGGAGACAAAGACCCGATCACATTTTGTAGTACTGTCGTCTTGGGTCTAGGTAGGTTTATACCTCCCCATTACATTGGAGACAAAGACCCGATCACATTTTGTAGTACTGTCGTCTTGGGTCTAGGTAGGTTTATACCTCCCCATTACATTGGAGACAAAGACCCGATCACATTTTGTAGTACTGTCGTCTTGGGTCTAGGTAGGTTTATACCTCCCCATTACATTGGAGACAAAGACACGATCACATTTTGTAGTACTGTCGTCTTGGGTCTAGGTAGGTTTATACCTCCCCATTACATTGGAGACAAAGACCCGATCACATTTTGTAGTACTGTCGTCTTGGGTCTAGGTAGGTTTATACCTCCCCATTACATTGGAGACAAAGACCCGATCACATTTTGTAGTACTGTCGTCTTGGGTCTAGGTAGGTTTATACCTCCCCATTACATTGGAGACAAAGACCCGATCACATTTTGTAGTACTGTCGTCTTGGGTCTAGGTAGGTTTATACCTCCCCATTACATTGGAGACAAAGACCCGATCACATTTTGTAGTGCTGTTGTTTTTTATTTGTAATTGTGGACATCTTGTACCTGTCGGGAAAGATGTAACTCTGCATAGGTTTTACTTTACAATACCAGTACTCTGTTACATGCCCGATGTACACCAGCACCAGGTTATTAACCATTGACTCTGGTGATATTTGTTAATGTCAGACATTATCTACTCTTTCATGCCACATTTGAGTTCGAGGATTTATGTAACTGTTCTAAGCTGCAGAGAGACTGACCTACTGCCTGCTGTGATACTGGGAAAAGATAAGTGTTTATTTTCAGTTGTGTTTTGCACTTCTGATTTAATACACATCTCTGTAATCTGTACAACTGTTCTTTCCCTACTTACTTGCCCAGCTGTTGTGGTGATCTTAAGTCTATGTGGCTTTGACTTGTCCCCCTGTGGTATAAAGTTGATACTGGACACCCCCCCCCCTCCCAGTCACATTACATCAGCTCATTCTACTGTTTATAGTGAGAACTTAGCAAAGGCCCACCCCTTTAGCTTCTGAATATTGAATTATCTCATTATCTTCTGTCGCTTCACTTTCTACTAAAAAAAAAAAGTCCTGCCTTTCCTGGAACTACTGTAGTCCAGATACAGATTTGATGTATCCAGGACTGTTTGTAAGCTTCTGAGTGGTGCCAAAATGTCTGCTCTTCAATTTTTACTTTAGATCTGCTAGTTCTCTCCTCTCCTGCACTTTTACTAGATTATTAGTCTAGCACTTTACCAGACTTCTTGTAGCAATTATTGTAGCACACAAAAGTGCTACCAGCACTAAACATTCTACAAGGAAACAGCTCCAGTACTTATTAATGCCCACACCTCCAGGCATGTCTAAAGGTCAGTTCTCTGTGCTTTCTCCTATTAACCTGGTGAGCTTGGGCATCCTGAAGCAATGTAGCAACTGCCTCATGTACACTGACAACCCTCTCCTCTTACCTCCCTAAGACTTGCAAGAGATGTACTTATATATATATACAAATTGGAAGCCACGTACTCTCCAGCGAAGACCAGAATAGCTGGTCAACAGGAGAAGGACAACATTCACACCATACCACATGGAACACATAGCTCTCCAGAACATACACCAGCACTGCCTTCATATAAAAACACAAACCACACACCCACCTTCACAGAGGCTCTCAATAAAAATCTACGTAAACAGCAGAGACCTCCACGGCAGAAATGCACTCAACCACCACATCCCAACACTAATCACAAGATACATAACTCTCCTAAACAATGTGCCCCTCAACCAAAGCCACTAAGGCAAACCAGCATGCCCAACACACTAGTCATAGGTGACTCCATAGTGAGGCACCCTGATGTCCCACTCATTAGGTTGAATAAGAATAAAGTAACAGTCAGCTGCCTGTCAGGTGCCAGGAACCGCCACATAACACACGCACTCAGGTCTCTCAACAACAGGTACAAATATGATTCTGTCATTCTACATGGTGTGAATGACCTGAGGTGTACCTCCCTGGACTGCATGAAAAGAGACATGGAGGAGCTCTCAGATTATGTAGCCCAGGCGGGTATGATTTTAGCCCTGAGCAGCCTCCTACCATCACCCAGAATGATACCACAGTACAAGCAGAAAATGATTGATTTCAACAATTGGCTAAGTTTCTGGTGTCCTTCTAAGGGGATCCAGTATCACTTTGCCTGGGATGACATGACTGACAGACCTTGATGCTTTGTCAGAGATGGCCTGCATCTGTCACTCCTGGGCTTCCAGAACTGGCCAAGGCTTTGCCACCCCCATAGTGCCTTTTTTAGGCAGTGTTCCAAAGACCAAATTACCACCATAACAGCTACAAAGAAATGCAGTCTGAGGGTCATGCTGATCAAGCTAGAAGTCTAAATCTCAAAATCCACTCGCTCAAAGCACTCCTTAAAATGGAGAACATCAACATTTGTGCTGTAACAGAGACCTGGTTCATGGCAGTAGAAAGCACCCCTGCAGTACCAGGCTATAATTAATTCCACACCTTTTCGACCCCAGAACTTGGACCGAAGCGCCAAAGGTGGTGGTGTTTCCATATTCATAAAGGATGCGTACACCTTCAGACTGGTAGCCCAACATAACGCATCAGAGATACTTCAGGTGCAGCTAACACTAGGTAAGACAGCGATTCAGATCGTAGCCTGCTATAGGTCCCCAACCATGTCCCAAGACTCACACTCCACGTTCCTAAGCACCCTAGCAAATATTAGGGTCCAACCTAACACTCTCATACTGGGCGACTTCAACTACCCCTCCATTAACTGGGAAAACTACTCGTGTACAAATACACTTGCACAATGTTTCCTGGAATTCATTAATTCCAATGCCCTGGACCAGCTCACTCTTACCCCCACTAGAGGTAGTAACATCCTTGACCTTGTCATTACTAACCTGGGTGACTGTTGCTACCAATAGTCAACTCCTCCCTGATTAGATCTGACCACAAACTAATCACCTTGGAAATCTACATCCCTCCCAACCCCCCCCCCACAAAGGTAAACACCATGAAAAACTTCTCCAAACCTAACTTTGGGCTCCTACAACAGAGGTGGCTAACTTCATGGCACCCATGCACTCGTTGAACAGCTGCATGACCGCCGAATCATATACTAATGTCCTGTACGAACACATCCACAAATGCATGGATCTTGCCAAACCCAATAGAACCAAGCTGCTCTACTCCAAAAAAAGGAAGCCAATCTGGTGGTCCCCTGCCATAAACAAACTCTACAACAGAAGGAGGAAACTAATACGAAATAAGGTGAAGTATCAAGACTGGAAAAACTCCCTTATCAGCCTCAACAAAAAGATGAGATCTCTCATCAAATCCTCTAAAGCTAGCTATGAAAACAGAATTGCAGCAGATAGTAAAGACAACCACAAGGCTGTCTAAAGTTATGTAAAGAATCTCTACAGCAATACCCAGATTTGCTCAGTGCTATTGCACAATGGCACCTTCTATACCGAGCCAACAGATATTGCCAATATACTGGCCGACAGATTCAGTGCAAATTTTCTCTCTCTCTCCTCCACCAAAGGACCAATAACAATACCAATAGATTGCCATGCATCCAGCATTACAGCTGCACAGGTTAAAACAGCACTAAGGCCAAGAATACAGCTTCTATGGGACCTGACAATATCCCTGGCTGTGTTCTACATGAACTACAGAGTGAATTGGCACCTCACCTATGTGCCCTGTTCAATCACACCCTCTCCTTAGGCTCTGTCCCTCCCGAATGGCGCACTGCTACAGTCATCCCTCTACACACAGGAGGAGCAGATACAGACCCTGGGAACTATCGTCCCATTAGACTGATGAGTCTGATATGCAAAGCTATGGAACACATCATCATGGACCTAATAAACAAGGATATAGGGTATCTCCAAACTCTGGATCCCACATAGTTTGGTTTTGTGAAGGGTAGATCATGCCTGCTCAACCTGGTTGACTTCTTTGAGTCAGTCACTAGAGCTGTGGATGAAGGCAAGGTGATTCATACAGCCTACCTTGATCTAGCCAAGGCCTTTGATACCATTCCCCAATCAGAAATCATAGGAAAACTCACTAACTAGGCATCAACCCCTAGATCACTAGGTGGGTTGCAAACTGGCTCACAGATAGCACCCACAGTGTGAAAGTAGCTGACTCCAAGTCAGACTGCTGACCAGTCACGAGTGGAGTCTGGGTCCTCTCCTGTTTGGTATATACTGTTCTGAGGTCTACGCCAACACAAAGGGACTTTGGCTGACAAAGTTCACAGATGATTGCAAGTTGGGAGCCATAATTAACTCCCCATGTGATGTTCACATTCTACAGAAAGGCCTCACTGAGACCAACGACTGGTGTCAGAACCATGACCTTAAGCTCAATGCCAACAAATATGTCGTCATCCCCTTTGGGAAAAACCCGGTTCCCATGAATTACCACATCAACGGTAGTCCACTGAACACAGAAGGTGTCATAAGTGATCTGGGAACACAGATTGACAGCAACCTCTCTTTTGACCACCACATTGCCACTGTGGTCAGAAAGCCCTTCTATGTGGCACATCTCATTACTAAGGGTTTTGCATCCAGGAAAGAGGTCATTGTCTTCCTCTACTCTTCCCTCATTAGGCCAGTCATCAAGTACAATGCCCCATCTGGCATGTACCTCACTAGACACCTGCAACAACTGGAGAGGCCACAAAAGTACCTCAAAAAGAGGATCCTAGGCCTTAAACACTTGTCCTATATGGACAGACTCAAAAAACAATCTCTGCTTGACTTACAAAGCTATGTCTGACCCACCTCTGCTAGAAATGCTACATCTAAAGAAATCCCAATACCTCACACTACATGCTCCATAGACCTCAACCTCACTACCACAATCAACAGAACAAGCTGGAGGGACAGATTCATAACCCAGAGACTGCCCATGCTATGGAATAGACTTCCCATACATGTCACTGGCCGTCTTCAAAAAAAATGATGAGTGGATGGGAAATAGTAAATTCACCCCGGGCATCATACCAGTGGCTCTACTTGACAGAGGCACTGGGAACTAAGGTCAGGTGGCACGATGCCAGGGTAATCCTATGGGCAAGGCTTATAAAGGCTCTAGGATTAGCCTAGTACACACCTATGAACCTATATACTATTAGCCACTGACTGACTCGACATGAGCTACAGATGGCCAGCTGTTCCCTTTGTATTCAGAAGAAAGTCCAATAACTGAGTCCTTCATTAATATGTATGGACTGAAATATGTGACTTTTTTTTTGGAGTTCTACCCCATTTGAATAGGAGATGAAAATGTGATGCTCTGATAAACATTCAGAGTGAACTGCTGATCCAATAGGATGACTGGTGTATTACTGAAACCAGTTTCTGTTAATGAGAGCATTCATATAAAAGGGTGCATTATGTTTATGTGACTCCCCTACACCTGTTGCTGTAGACATCTGTGTTAATACTTCCATAAATTGAAATCCTATTGAAAAATGGCAAATAGATTGAAAAGTACTAATATTTTGCACTGTTACATCACTGCTGTTCACAGACACAACCATATAAAACTGGGGAACTAGGGAAGTACATTACTAAGAAACAAGATATAAATCTGGAGTACAGGAAAAAAATTTTGTCTCATACCCTGAATAAACAAACTTTTTAACAATCATTAAAAGTCCAAATAACCAAAGACATAAACACCCAAAGAACCATCTATCAAAGTTATTAGCCTATAACAAAGATCTAAGAACTAATTCGGCATTTTACCATTAGGTATCATGGTATTAAACTGCATGCATTCTGTCTAACAATTTACAGCTATTTTGTTTCAATATCTATCTGATGGTAGAATTCTTCATATCAAAAAAATCTTAAAATTTTCCTTCCAGAAATATTCAGCAACAGAATTATGCATAGTTGTACTCTTGCAATCCTTAATGTGTTCTAATGTCCTAAATTTTAACCATTCTGATAGGTTTTTCCAATATAAACAAATTTACATGTAAATACAAACTATAGATTGCCTTAAAAATGCAAGTATATTGTTTCTCATTAAAGGAAAGGGCCAATTCTTATTATTAACTAGTTGGCCTTTAAAAATGTTCTATTATGTTTATTAGAATATTATCTGGAACATAATTATTTTTATTTTGATTGTATATTGTATCTCCAAAAACAAAGCACAGTGATTGGGTCAGTATTGCCTCCATATGCCAATATTTTTATGAAGTATTTTGAACTAAAATATATATTACTCTTTTATTTTTGTTACAGATGTAAATATTTTGTTCATTACAAAGATGATTTACTTTATATATTTCAAGATCTAAAATAATTCTTTGTTGTATTTTTGGTACACCTTAATGCAAATAGAAATTTATTTTTAGATCTGAAATTGCAGGTTGTTTTCAATCATTTTGTAACTTCTTTGCTCAGAAAAGAAATTGTCACAAATGTGTTATTGCGGGCTTCCAGCCATTATCCTGAACATGCACTTAAGGTGTTGCTGAAGAGATAAGTTAAACAAGCAGCCCAATTATGTAACTTACTTGGAGGCTATATTCAGGATATCAATAGAATAACTGTTAATACAACTTAGATATTCTTAAGGAGATGTTTTAAGTGCCTTGGAATGTATTTCTTTTAATAAGTATGAAATAACAAACAGGGTGCACGCTGTGGACAAAAATAAAGCAGATAGCACTGATCCCCTATTTTTTGTTATAAAATACATAAATTTGTCTAAATTAACTTTCCATATGGTTTAGCTTTCTTTCTGTACTACGTTCTCATTTCTGTATGTGTTTTTACCTGCCCAACCCTCAATTTATTTTCATATAGGCACTAGACATAAAGACATATTAATATTTATTATACAATTCCTCCCCTAAAACGTGCACGCTGATTGGCCAGCCCAACCAGCGTGCCATAAATCCTCAATATACTAACGGAAAAAGGTCCGGTCGGACTTTTCTGTTAGTATAAAACACTGTCTCGCTATGTTAAAAGAGTTTAACATAGCGACACAGGTTTAAAAAAAGCAACTGGAGACAAAGTCTGCCAGTCAAAAATTGGACTTTACAGTGACAGCTGGTGTAATATTTCAACCACAGACTGATTTTGTGATGTAAACTTTACTGTCTCTTATGACAGACACCAGGAGAAAACGGCAGCAATAACACCATTAACTTCCACAGTGAAAATCAGCTGAAATGACAATTAACAAATATTTTAATGGACAAACCAGACGTTAAGCGCTTTCACTCGCTGAGGCGAGCTTCATCAGAACATTAAAGCTCGCCTCAGCGAGTGAAAGCGCTTAACGTCTGGTTTGTCCATTAAAATATTTGTTGGATTTTATTCATTGCTCGTCTTTTTCAGCTGGATTTTCACTGTGAGTGGAGGCAGTTAGCGGGTTGTTATTGCTGCCATTTTCTCTTGGTGTTCGTTTTGTACAACCTGTTTTGTTCTGGTGTCTCTCATGACAGAGGAAGGCCATCAATCATTTATTGAAATCTAGCTCTTCATTACCTCAAGGAGTTTAGTCCAGGAAAATAAAATATGTCAGTGCCTACACTTCTTCCCTTTCTATCTGCAACTAAACTGTCCAGATTTTTGCAGAAGGTTCAGAGTTTTGCCTCGTTTGTTTGGTCTGTTCTTCATAAAGTCTTTTTTTAAGACAAATAATGGACAATTGAAGACAGTAAATAATGACATACATTTAGGTTTCAGACTTCATGTCCTTCGGAAATGCAGAACACACATCCTCCCCAGGATTTAATAAAATCCATGTAGGCATAGTGTAGAGCCTACATAGAATGGTAGTGTGCTCATGTACATGGTTCCCCCTTGGCAGCGCGCCATGCATATTAATCACTGTGCAGTGCTGACGGAGAGCCAAGGAACATGGTTATTGGATCAGCATAGGGGGTGTAGTGCTAACTGTGCCTGCAGGTGAGTAAGACACTCCATGCACTGTTCAACTGTATTATTCCAATGTAATTTCTTTTTTAAAAAAAGCATGTTTGTGCAGCACAGAGCACAGCAATGCTATGCAGAACTGAGACACTTGCGAGACATCTAAAAATAGAAACCGGATGCATTTAATTAGTTTTTTGAACGTCATGTTTAAGCGTAGCTGAGTGGGTTTGTGCTGTGCCGCAAGGTGCTCAACACTGCTTATAAATAACTCATAGATATATATAAAGATATAGCTGAATTTCACATATCGATGTAGCTATGTGGGTAAAGTTACAGCCTCATGTGCAGTGAGTGCAGGGTTTGAATACATGGAAGGGAAAGTGAGCATTACTTTTTAAAATACAAATTATAGCAATTAATTTAAATTATGGCTCCCCTGTGCTCAGCTAAGCTCTGCTAAGACCTGCTTAGCACTGCATAAACACAATAACGGCTGGTCATGTTTATGCAGTGCTCAACTTTGCTTGTCTGGTTTTCGCACTGCTCAGCTCAGCTGCGCTGGTTTGCCCTCTGCTAAGCGATGCACCGCATTCTTAAATGTTACCCAATGGTGTTTAAGGGTGGAAAAACAGGCTATATTAAGCAGAATAGGTGGGAACACAGCATAATCCATTGGAGTTCTGACTCTGATGGATACAATGACAGGTGTTGGAGAGGATTCTCACTTTTGTGCACAGTGTTGGGGCATTCAGGAGTCCAGAGTCATGGATGGACTCCTTTTCAAAACCATGATGACCGGCTGCTGCAGGGAGGGTTCCAGGGATTATAGTGTAAGGTGGAGGCCTGGGACTGGCTGGCACGTGAACTCACCAGTGTGACAGGTATCCCCCGCACAGGTGAGCAGGTACGTCATCATCAATGATGACCTGAAGCAACAAAAGGGGGATCTCTTGGACACCTGGGTCTCAGAAGCTTGGGCAGAGAATGCCCCACAAGTATGTAAGCAACTTTATCTCTGTTTCACCTATATCTAATCTGAATGTCTGCTAAACTTGTGTGCATAATGGTGTCCTTCTCTCCCAACAGCTGCAGAGGAAAGAGCTTGCAACATCGAGGCACATGAGGAGTGCTTGGCCAGGTTGCACCATGAGTGTAGTGAGTATGGATATATTATGCTAACTGTACTGAAATAAGCAATAAACAGGAAAGCATTAACTGTAATAAAGCATATATGGTAAAGTTAGAAGTGCAATAAATGTGGACTTGCAGCTGTACTGCAATAACTGAATACTGCCAAGTCTAGTGCAATAAACAAGAAAGAGTAAAACATTAAGTGCAAGAAAGCATATACAATAAAGTATGTAGTTCAATAACTGTGGAATTGGAACTGTATTGCAAGACCTGAATAATGACAACTGTTGTGCAATAAGAACTCGAAACACTGCCAGTAACTGCATTGATGTTTATACAATAAAGTCTGTTGGGCACTAATTGTGGAATTACAGCTGTTTTGCAAGAGCAAATACTGACAACTGTTGTGTAATAAAAACATGAAACAATACCACAAACAGCATGAAAAGTAAATACAATAAAGTCTGTAGTGCAATAAGTGTGGAAGTAGAGCTTTTTGCAAGAAATTAATTATGACAACTGTTCAGCAATAACACATGAACCAATACCAATAATACCAAGGAAAATTGTGAACATCAGCATTGTCTTGTTTAAGACACTACAGTAGAGCTGTATGCATTCAGGCTGTGAGGTAAGGTGCTGCAGTCAAGTATAAGACTAATAGCTGTAGATTGTAAATATAATGGCTGCTAAATGTATTGTTTAACAAACATAATGCCATTCAAAGCTGATTCAAGGCCAATATTGTTCACATAATGCTCTGTCAGCCACAAACAGCAAGTAAGCAAGGTATATGGGTGAGGTAGCCCATTCTATGATCTGATATTGTTTGTGGACTTCACAGATATTTCATCCTAATAATAAACTGTGTATAACTACAGTCTATACAGTAATGTATAGATTACCTAATATCTCTGTCATGTTTGTAGTCCATGCATGTGTATTCTACTGTCACTGCAGTCTAGTATAAGACTTTAGTACTAATAACATGTGATATTTTGGTTCCAGGTGAGCTCTAGGCAAATATCAATCAGTGAGGAATCAGCAGTGACTCAGTAGCTCAGGTTGTTAAATGCTCTGTCTGTAGCACATTTTGCCACACACAGACCAGGGTTCGAATCCACTGCTATGTACCACTAAATATTACAGTATCAGTCATGTAATGTTTACAGATTCTCTCTCTACAGGAACTGCATGTAAAAGGGTGAGGTAGCCCATATTATTAGTAAATAATTGTGTGTTTAGATGTCACAGACCGTTAAAATCATTAGCAATAAAATGTGAAAATACAGCATAAAATAAAGGAAGTAGATATAATAATAATAAAATAAAATGAAATAAATAAAATGTGCAATCATGGTATGGCTGTATGCCTGGGGTGTCTGTTAAAAATTTGTGCATTCATTTCTTACACTCCATGCAGATGTCCTCTGCAGTCACTGCTATTGGGTTCAATCCCCATGCCTGCCAAGCAAGGCATGATAATCGCTTAGTTTCTCTACTGTACACATACATGTCTCTCATGTGTCAGGCTGTCACGTAATGTAATTAGTAGTGTGTAAACCCTCTGTCACAGGAATATCAGCAACATGATTATCTAAATAGCAAAGTATCACTACATCAGCCCACAGTACATCTTGGTAGTTATACAGATCCACCAGATGTGCAAGTGTTCTGTGTAGCTGTGTACCCACAATTCTTACTGCTTGGCCCACACTGTCCCATGCAAACAGCCTGAGAGGTATGTACATGCTACGTCACCTACAGGGGACATGTACACATAAAGGAAAGACAGACCTGTAGAGTAAATAGTAGTATTTTCTGTCAAGTAAGTAGCATATAGTGGTACTAATGGACTGTTTTTCTCTCTCTCCCCACCCCTTATTTGCATTTATTTATAATTGTAATTCATTGGGTATGGTTTAATTTTAACATATGTTGTTATATTAAACTGTATTTGGGGCATGTATTTTATTATTGTTATGTTTTATAATGTTTGCATATTAACATATCTTGTTGAATTACCTATTTTGTCTGCCTTATGCTGTAACTGTTACTGACATGCTGTTAATATACTGACTTTTCTGTTATTTATTGTTGTGTTTCACATAATATGCAATGATATGTACTTGGGTTACTTCCACTGTTCTGGAATGCTGTTATTACTAACAATCTTTTGCTCATAACCAACCTACACCTATTGCTATACCTCCATCACCACAGCTTGTCAAGGTAAGCCGGTTCACAGTGATCTGCATACCTTGCCCCAACTGGCCATAGCACCGGGTCCTGGCACATCTAGGACCCAGGCCGGTGGTGCCCCCCTCGCTGCCCCTGCACCACCTTCAGGTGGAACTGCTTTAAGGGATGGGGCCTGGTCTCCCCCTGGGAACGGTGTCAGAGGGACTGCTGTCACCCAAAAACAACTGCCGGTCGTGATGTGCAGGATAGTTCAGAGAATGTATGAACCATGCCTGCACCCACCAACAACGGCTTGTGGGGCAAGCTTGCTGGCACCCACCCTCCCTCCCAGCCACAGCCACGCGGCAGTGAAGATGATTAGTCAACTGTCCCAATGGAGGAGACCTGACCTGAGCTGCTGCCATCTGGAGGCACAGGCATCTCGGATTCCACAACACCATCCCCATCCAAGGTGTTCACCCCCTCATGTGTCACACACCACCCCTGTCTACTGTCTTGTATGTCTGCTAGTGCATCCTCTCCTACCCAACTTACCTCCTCACACATACCTATGTCCATTCCCCAACATTCCACACTTCTTCTTCTTTAGGCTTTTCCTGGTTAGGAGTCGCCACAGCGGATCACCTGTCCGCTCATGACTGGCAGTGGAGTTTTATGGTGTCGAGTTGTCAGCCCTGCGCCCAACCTTCCACAGAAGGCACACACACGCACACACTCAAACCTAGGGCCAATTTAGAGTGTCCAATCCACCTACAGCATGTCTTTGGGATGTGGGAGGAAAATGGAGCACCCGGAGGAAACCTACATGACCACAGGGAGGACATGCAGACTCCGCACAGAAGGCACCCCAGCCGAGGATCGAACCGGAGAACCTCTTGCTGTAAGGCGGCAATGCTAACTGCTGCACCACCGTGGCTGCCCGCCCCAACATTCCACTCTCTCCTTAAAAAAATTGGGAACCTGTCCCACAAAAAAATATCACCCGCATACATAGCTCTCTATTTTTCGCACGTAACCACTGGACACAACTAATTTGGTTCAGTTGGCTTGACAACACATTTATGTTGTCCTCACCCCTCTCTCTGGGGTTTGAGAGTCCAAATTAATGTACAAAAGCTGTCAAAATGCACAGCTGCTGCTGTACAAGAAATGGGCAGCTATGGTTCTTTCCTACACCCTTCCTGCACATCACTACCTGCTTTTCACTATGTGTTTACCCCTGCTTGCCCCCATTTTACCATTGTACTATCATCCCCTTTTTCTTTTCTTTATATTTTTAGCGTGCATTTGCACAGATTTGCACTGATCAGCGCACAATGCCACTTCACTTAGCTCAGCTTAAATGAGCTTTAATGTGCTTTAAAGAACTTTAATGCCCATATGTGTCTATTTCATTGTTACTCACATGTACAAAACAAACAGCTCTGTCTGTTCTTGAACCCTGGCCCCTCTCAACTGCAGCATAGTGCATTAATCTATCATGCTACACAGGTTTTAGGTTAAACAGGTATTTCCAGCAATACATAGCAATACATGCTACCTACAGTCATTAAGCATGTAACTGAAATAAAAAAGTAATCGGAAAAATAGGAGTGTACCTTGGACCCTGGTGCAATAATATACTAGTGGACACCAAAGACATAATAATGGATGTCAGTGAGGCCTGTGATATCAGGTAAATGTGCCCTTTTATCAGCAACCCGTGGTAAGACACTTGGTAAGTCAGCAATGGCAAAGCACATGTTCAACTAGGACCCTGGTGTAGAAATACAACCATATAAAGCCACGCACATACTCATGGATGTAGAAATGTTTCTCACAGCTTGTACATTTGCACATATATCTTGCAAATATACATGCTTGTGCACTCTCAGTAGCTCAGTCTTTTAAATGCCTTTTGCCACACTCAGTCTGGATTTCGAATCCAGTGTTGTGCTGCACTTCAATTACACTCTTGTGAAGACAACAAGTACCGATTGTGTCTTGCAATCTTAATCCCCACAGGTTACTGCTACATTATTAACTGCCAACCAGTTTTGAAAGAAAGGCCTGCAGGAAGAGACACAATGCACATATCCATATAGCCTAACTATACGTTGCCTACTACTCTGTTATTCACACTGTTGCATAAGAAATGTATCCTAAGCACATTCACTGACTGGACTGTATAGAATACCCTTACCCTGGCTCTAATTTAATGATAGGCTTGACACAGCTGCCACAGTTACACATACAGCTTGCTGTCCACCAAAGTGTTCACACTCCCCTCTATGTGTAGTAGGCATAGCATGCACAGCTGAATGTAAAGGTAGCTGCTACAGATCTACCATACCTCCTAACCCTCTAGAACAAGGGATCTGGACACAGCCATACTTAATGGGGGGAGGCCCAGACACAGGGACATGTGTAACAGTATGCCCCTACAAAGATAGTAGGTTGATAGAATAACAGCTACTGCATTAGCATGCATATTCTGATGGGTATGAAATGTGACACTCGCATGTCTCTCATCTCTTACTGACCTCAACCCACAACGTTTGCCAGTTAACTACCAGATGACTACAATGTGATGTGCACTGACCAAACATATGAGACAAAACTGTGGACATACTTCATATATCTCTACAGTGAACAGTATTTTACCTACACCCTGCGATGCTGTAGTCTCCTCACCACAGTAATGTTCATTTCAAACACTAAGAAAGGGGCCAAGGCCTGCAGGAAGGCCTTATATATTGCACTGTGTTGGCATGTCATTGGCTAATAATAGTGCAATTCTGAGCCACAGATTGGTGCAAAGGCAATTACCTGTTAATGAGCATTAGCTTCAAAAGGCAATCAAGTAGTTATGGGTAATAGGTCTGTATGAGATTTCAGTCACACAGACAGCATATGTCTGAAGCATTTCCAGATGAAAGAGTCAATAAAGGAATACTGCACTCCACCAGGTATGTAATAGAGTTCTCCATATAATGGGATGCAGATGGGAGGATGGAGGTATGGGGAATATGGATTACAGTAGTAGACTTGTCTTAGATCTATTGTGTTGAGATGTCATTGATACCCTGCTGTCCTACACCTACAGGCATGCCTCTCAACTGTCCCTGCTTTCAATCACATCTCAGCTCTGTCCCTGTCAATCCCTCCTACAATGGTTGGCTATTGTAGGAAAGCTCATGGACTACACATAATACATAGTGACAATAACTAAAGGTGTACACTCCTATAACATCAAATGATGTACTGCATTTCGCCTTGTCTCATTCTGTGAATGTGTCACAAAAAAGTTCTAACATTGTAAAAGTGCCCATGAGTGTCCCTGATGTACTCTGCACAAGTCCCTGTTTTGTTAACATTTGTTACTTGTCAACCTTCTACAGCAAGAATTCAGGACAAAGCCATAATTAATAGGGGGGGGGGGCAAATGCCCAAACTCAGCAACAGAATATAAATATAGCCTGTACAAAGTAAGAACATGCATAGACTAACAGATATTACTATAGCATAACTGTTTTTCTGAGGGGTATGACATGTGAAAGTCACATTCTAACTTAATTTCCTTACATCAACCATCCATGCTTGGCCAACCGTTTCTCAGACATCCACACGTTTGTGTGGAAAAGACCACATGTATGAGGTAAACATCCTGACATTCTGCAAACATCTGTATAGTTTAAGAGGCATGATGCCTAAAAGAAACATATACTACAGCAGGTTTGCATTGCTTTCTGTCATTGTGGCACACTGGTGTTGGTGGACTGCCTCCATCTAGTTGTAATAGCACACTGCTATTTATCTGACAGAGGCCGTATGAGATATTAGTGGGAATTTACCCACAGGGGACACATCACAGTAGACTGCAGTGATGGGTGTCGGGAAATACAGCAGAATCTGTCATGGCACACAGGGACATATAACCCAGTATTGCTCATATCCTGGTGATACAGACTGTGGGGTACGATGTGTGAGGGAGCAGCGGATAGTGCAGGCCATAATGTGCATGCAGGATCTGTACATAGTGGCATAGTGGACGTCCACGTATCTGGTCCTGTAATCTGTTCCCCTCTTGTTGTCTTTCAGGAACAATGTACCACAGGATGCATCCACCATTCACAACTGCAGAGAATGACATTATAGTGGATGGCCTCAGATGTTACTATTGCATCTTGCTTTCCAGGGCTTGGCACACTCATGAACAGTGGGCAGCATTGTGGGCAGACCTTGTGCGAGCTGTTAATCAGATTGGCCAACAGGACAGGACCTATGAGCAGGTCCAACACCAGGCCATAGATATGGTGAATGCTGCACGGCAAAGGGCAGCTGCTGTTGCCAGGGAACGTTCTGCCACCGGTGGAGGGCCTATGATGGAGCAACCACTCTCGGCTACAGAGGAGTTCTTAGTGAACCTAGGATAATCCAACAGCTCCCAGGCATTCATCACGCCATACAAACTGGAGGTAGATGCCACAGCATCCACTGAAGAGCAGTGCCCGGGTAAGCTGACTGTTTTCACTAGTGTATTACTCTATCAGTCATTGTGGCAGGCTGTACATACCAGTATGTGGGTGTCAGGTCTATCTGCATGAGGGTGGTGTTATGCACAGTTGTGCAAACATACTTAGAATATCAGCATTACAGCCATTATCACAGTAGCTACTGTACATGTGGATATATACAGTTATTACCTTGTAGCGCTGCAACATGTGGTGGTGCTGACAATACCTCTCCCTCACCTCTTCTTAGGTCCGTCAAGAGTTGCCCAAGCCCAGAGTCCTGTGCCTGGTAAGTATGACACTGTTGTTTTACAGAGCATATATACCTTGTGAAAGTTAAGGGCTGCCATATTGCTCTATGTTCAAATGTGTTTAGCCAGAGTACAATATTTGTATGTTCCATTCTGGAACAGTTAACTACAGTTCATAGACTGGGTAATCACAGGTGTGTAGTTGAATGAAAATTGAAATGTTTGCACTCATAATTATTAATGACTATGCAGCCTGGTATACATGAGGCAATTGCTCCAAGATGCCTGTGCAAACACAAAAGGGAGATGGAACATACTTGAGGCAGTGACACTAGTAGTGGGATATCATTCTTTAGATAGGTGTACTGGGTTTTATGTGTATTTCTATCATGTATAGTGACATACTGCATACCCTACAGGTATATTGTACTGGCAAATTTAACTGGATGTAGCTGAAGTGCATGTTATAATGGCCATGACTTGTGTGTGTATGTTGTGAGGTTGTCTGTTGCATGGGAGTGGAGATGAGAAGATGTGAGACTGGTATTGCAGGTGTGGATACTCATCTGTATGAGTCGGTGTGGATTACCATACATAACAGTGCAGGCAGTAATGTACTTCTTTTCTCTTGGTTTTCACAGGTGACCAGGGGGGTTGGAGTCGTCCCCCTCACAACTTGATGTCAGTGTCTCATTGGACTCTGGTGATGATGATGGCCAGAGTGAGGCACAGGTGGGGCTGTCAGGGGCTGAATCTGTCCCAGAGGTTGACATCCCTCTTCTGCCTCCATTGTCTCCACACACAGTCAGTATGCCCACACATACCAACTCCCCACAGGCCACAGATATTGGACAGGCAGAGGGTGGAGACATTGAATAGGGAAGTGTGGAAACTGTGGCTTCAGTGAGTGTAGACACTGGCCATAGCCAGACAGCTAGCAAGGTACCACAAAGGCGGATTGACAGGGGTGCTTGTAGGAAGCCTGCTGTCTGTCCACCACCTGTTGCTGGTGTCACATCACAAGTCACTCGATGTGGTGGGAGGTTGGTATAATGGTTAAGGTGTTTACCTTACAGACACAAGGTGCAGGGCTTGATTCTCACATGGGGTAATTGACTAAGCTTAAAATGGCTGATAAGGGCTGTTAGACTAGTACTAATCTATGAACCTATGAATCTATGTTCCGGGCCATCATAGAGGCACAGGTATGTTCTGAATGCAACGTCAGACATATGGTTAGGGTTATGGATACATCATAGTCTGACATCTGTGACTGCCTTCACCGCACTGGGGATACCCTGGATCAGTTCAAAATTAAAACATTCCACAGGCATAGGGGTCTGTGGGTGAGTAGATTATGTACTGCTGTGTCCCTGATCTGGTTCCATCGAACAAATGTTGTGATGTGTATGCGCAGATAACACCAGTATTCTGAGGGTATGTGGGGACATGCGTACATCCCCCCCCCACACACACACACACACACACCTATATATATATATATATATATATATATATATATATATATATATATATATGCATACATACGTACACATATACTTATATATGTGTATAACAGGGATGTCACCTTAACTGTTGCTGTGGTTGCTGTGTGTGTGTACATTATTGTAAATGTGTTATGTAGATATATGTGGAGAGTCTATGTATTATTGTACTTTATATACCTCTCTAGTTTTATATATATATATATATATATATATATATATATATATATAAAAATATAAATATATATACGTATATATATATATATAAATATATATGTATATATAAATATATAAATATATAAATATATATATATATATATATATACATATATATATATATATATATATATACACACACATCTTATTATTATATATATATATATATATATATATATATATATATATATATATATATATATATATATATATATATATGCGCCACATACTGATAGATACACTTATCATGTGTGAGGAGGATATATTGCTTATCACACTGAGTTACTGGGCCACTGCTAGGGTAGGGAGAGACAGATATGTATATGTAGCTGTATGTATGTACAGACATATTTCCACATAGCAGATGTTTGGGTGGAAGAGGCAATAGACTTTGGCTCAAGTTAGCTAAGTGTAGGAGCATGCCTGATGTGACTGTCAGTAAGTACAAAGTGCCTCCAGGCCAGAACTACCTGTACTCCAGTCCGGGATTTTGTGTGCTGCACACCACTGGCTGCTGCACCTGTTGCCAGAGTACAGCACTTCCCTGATATTGTCCAAGGCATTCCCCAGCTGTTTGCTCAACTTAATATGTAACTCATACCTCTCAACTGTACAGATTTGCAAATAATGTCCAAATATTTGCCTCATATCTTTGGTACATGTTACATAAAATTGTAGTTTTCTAGCAAATTAGTGGCAAATCCTTAAAGACTGAAGTTAAGAAATAATGGCAGACATTTGAGATTCAGACTGCATACACATCAGGAGATTCATGCTAATGCAAGACCTGTTATTCTATCAGTTTTGTACATTTGTAAGTGCAATATTTAAAATTTGCCCCTATTTTTGGGACTTTGTCCCACTTTTATTCATTGCTTTGGCCAGATTTGTTGCTCTAAGAGGTTGAGAGGTATGATGTGACTGGTGTACATGCTGTAACACCATACACAGGGTGACAGTCTGCATACCTCTCCCTATATATGATTTTGCAGAATGTCCAACATTTTGCCCCATATGTCTGCTCTGTTCCTCATACAGTTGTGGTTTTCTGGTAATATACTATAAAATGCAGCTGCTGATTTGTTGTAACTACTGACACATTTAAGTGATGGCCTTTACCATCCTGCAGCTTATCTGATCTGTTGCAACTTGCTATTATACTAGCCACCTTCTGGGTTACTCACAGCATGTATAATGTCTGTCTGTAGGTTTGACCTTTGTCCCCCCATTCTCTCCCGCTTTTATTCCAGCTGTCTTGCAGTAACAGACTAAGGGGTTATGATAGTTTGTGGATATACCACCACACGAGTACCTCACATGCAAAAGATGCAGACGCTGCCAGATTTGAACCATCAACACCATCAGCCATGTGAATGCCCCTAGCCCAGTGAGCCACACCAGTCGCCAGGCAGAGAGGTTGCAATCCTCACACTATCAACAACATACAGACACACACTGTCACCCCTGTGTTATGTGGGAAATACAATGTGTGGCCAGGTTCTATGTCACAGCCCTGGAATTGTCTGGTCTGCTGATATATCATTGCAGACATACTGTTACAGCAGTTGTATGGGGGCACAGATGTGTTGGGTGTGGGGAAAGAAGGGCCCACGCTCTGCTGGTATAGACAGTCATGAGACTGTCTGGTGACCCCACTGTCTGGCATCTCCCTTGAATAATGTAGTGGAGTTTCCAGATGTGTGACCTAGTGAATATTATGGGGTACATACTATTGGAGAGAGTACCTGTTGTCCCAAGTGGCTGTTAGATTTATTTTATTTATTTATTTATTGACATTTGTTTACTGGCAAAGTCCACTCGGTCAGTCTAGCCCATTTTCAGTGGAAGCCCCGAGAGAAAATCTCCAGACAACAAACAACAGTACAAAACAAAAAGTACAGTTTTGTACCTACCATAAATGTAGATGTTCGAAGATCCACATTGCTGCAGTCCTTACACTTGGGTAGTCCGCTGTCCTCGGTCGGCCCGAATATCAAAGTATAAGGCTGACGTCGGTCAAGGCGCATTTGACTGACATCAGGACGTCAGGGTACAAATGCGCATGACCGACGTCATATCCTCAGTCTTTTCTTGCCCCAGATGTCAGAAGACCCTAAAAATAAAGGTCAAAACCAAAAGACAGCAAACAAACAACCAACCACCCTTGCACTAATTATATGTACAATATATACAATATACACAATATTTACAACCCAACCCACACAACCACCTCTAACTACAGAGGGAAGGAGGGAGTAAATTGGACTGCAGCAATGTGGATCTTGAACATCTACATTTATGGTAGGTACAAAACTGTACTATGTTCTTCATCTCACATTGCTGCAGTCCTTACACTTGGGTAGAATCCCAAAGCAGAGGTAAGGGAGGATGGCCAAACTACAAGGAAGCAGGAGCTGCCAAAATGCCCTGCAAAACAGCAGTGGCAAAACCAGCCCTGGATTTAGAGTAAAGTGGCAGGTGATAATGCCTAGAGAAAGTATGCACTGAACTCCAAGTAGCTGCCTCCAAAATATCCTTGGTTGCCACTCCCTCAAAAGGCTGTCAGTGGCAGTAGCTCTAGTGGAATGAGGCCTAATCCCGCTGGAATCTCCTTGCCATGATGGGAATAACAGAAAGCAATGCAAAACCCAATCCACTTAGAAATAGTTTGTTTTGACACAGGCTTGCCCTGAGAACTCAAAGCAAAAGAAACAAACAACTGCTGAGACTGCCTGAACCCTTTAGTTCTGTCCAAATAATATCGCAACTGCCTGTGTACATCTAAAGTGTGCAAAATCTTTTCCCCTTTATTTTGGGGATTTGCATAAAAAGTAGGCAAATGAATAGTTTGGTTTAAAGCCACACTAGAAACCACCTTAGGCATAAAGGAAGGATTAGTATAAAGATACCCTATCCTTATGGAAAATCAAGAAAGGCTCAACCGCCATAAGGGCCTGTAATTCAGAAACCCTTCTTGCAGAGGTAATGGCCAACAAAAGGCAGTCTTCCATGATAAATATTTCAACTCAGAAGTAGCTGCAGGCTCAAAGGTTGTAGAGTGAGTTTCTCCAACACAAAATTGAGATCCCAAGCAGGAGTAGGAGCTCACGTGGGGTCTTATATTCTTTGCCCCTCTAAGAAATTGCTTGAACAAAGGATGAGAAAACAATGGAGGGTCACATTCATAGTGAGCTGAAATTGCTGCAGCATGAACCTTAATAGAAGAGAAGGACAAACCTTTGTCCAGTAACTCAGTAAGATATTGAAGAGCCACACTTAAATTAGGCTCAGAAACATCAAAATCCTTTGCTGCACTCCAAAATAAAAATCTCTTCCATTTATCTGCGTACACTTTCCTTGTACTAGGCCTTCTAGCTTCCAAAATCACATTCAAAACTTGTTGTGGAAGTTGAGACCCTCTATGGTTCAAAACAGAATATGCCAGGCTGTTAGGTGAAGAGAGTGAAGTTTGACATTGAGCAAATGGCTGTCCTCCTGTGACAACAGGTGTGGAATCGAAGGCAAAGGCCATGGAGGCTTCCGTAACAGACTTCTCAGTAATGGGTACCAGTGCTGTCGAGGCCAATCTGGAGCTATTAAAATCATCCTTGGCTTGTCCTGTCTGACCTTTAGAAGTACCTTTGGGAGGAGAGGCAGAGGTGGAAAGGCATACACATGAAGATTGCTCCAATTGAAAGAAAGAGCATCCACTTTCCAAGCTGTGGGATGAAACCTTTTTGTGCAAAACTTTGGCAGCTGATGGTTTAGTGGAGAAGCGAACAGATCTATGTCTGGAGTTCCCCATGACACTGTCAATTTCTGAAATACATGAGGATCCAATTTCCACTCGTGGGGATCCATAATTCGTCTGCTCAACACATCTGCTAAGGAGTTCTGTGCTCCTGGCAGAAACCTTGCCTGAAGATTGAGCTGTAAACTGAGAGCAGTCTCCCACAAAATCATTGCTTGCCTGCATAGAGGATAAGAATGTGTTCCCCTTGCTTGTTGATGTACCACATGACAGTTGTGTTGTCTGTTAGAATCAACACCTGCCCTGGAAGAAGTAAATCCTTGAAAGCTATTAATGCAAACTGGACTGCTAACATCTCCTTCAGGTTGATATGTAGATGTTGTAGTCTGGCAGGCCACTTGTCTTGTATCCACTTTCCATTTAGATGAGCTCCCCAAGCTTTGTCTGAGGCATCTGTCGTTAAAATCTGACTCGCCTCTGGCCGGGTCACAGAGAGTCCCTTGTTTAGGTGACATTCCTGAGCCCACCACAAAAATTCCTTTTGAATGCAAGGTATTATTTGAATGACAGTGTCCAGATCCTG
Organism: Protopterus annectens; assembly: GCF_019279795.1. Classification (NCBI taxonomy): domain Eukaryota; kingdom Metazoa; phylum Chordata; order Ceratodontiformes; family Protopteridae; genus Protopterus; species Protopterus annectens. Next base: position 837,459,257 of record NC_056741.1, read on the forward strand.
GCAGTGCTGTGTCCATACATTTTGAGATACCATTGCAGCTTCCTCATATGCAGTTTGGCATTGGGAAGCACCAGAATACAAGATGCCATGAACCCTAAGGCTTGAAGGACTGTCCTTGCAGTCAGCCCGGACTGATGAGAAAGTTGATGGAAGTAAAGGGAAAGACTCTTTTGTTTGTCCGGGGTTAAAAAGGCCATCTGGGATGCTGTATTCAGTCTTACACCCAGAAAGCACATGTCCTGAGAGGGTACTAGACTGGACTTTATTTCGTTCACAGAATACCCCAGGCATCTTAGCACTGCTATCACATATTCCAAATGATGAAGAAGCTCTTCCCTTCTTTGAGCCAGAATCAGGCAGTCGTCCAAATAAGGATAGATCTGTATTCCTTTTAGCCTGAAGAAAGCTATCACTGGAGCCAGAACTTTCGTGAACACTCTGGGCGCAGTAGATAAGCCAAAGGGCAATGCAGAGAACTGATAGTGAGAAGTCCCAGCTCAGCAGATACTTCCTGCAATTTAGTCTGATAGGAACATGAAGGTAAGCCTCCTTGAGATCCAAAGTTACCATCCAATGATCTTTGCCCAGCAGAGGTAAAAGCTGTTGTAACGTCAACATTTTGAACTTGGGAATGTCCAGATAAGTGTTGAGGATAGATAAATCCAAAATTGGTCTCCACGTGTTCCCCTTCTTTGGTACTAGGAACAGGCGAGAATAAAATCCTAGGCCCACTTCTGGCATAGGGACCGGCTGTATGGCCCCTAGTTGAAGTAAAAGAGAAATTTGCTTGTGAGCCTCTATTCTTTGTTGAGGAGGAACGTCTGGCATGCCTCTGAAGGGAGGCATGGTATGGAAATAAAACCTGTAACCTTGGTGTATGATATCCAATACCCATCTGTCTTGGGTAATTAAACTCCAATTTTCTTTGAAAAGTGCCAACCTTCCTCCCAAACGTGCTGCCAGACGAGAAGGCTCTGGCAGCTGAAAAGGTAGGTCATTGGGTCTGTTTACGAAAGGACTGACCCCTGCCCTCACCCGAAGACTGTGCAGGAGAACTCCCTGTTCTAGACCTGAAAGAGCCCTGAGCTCTGCCCCTACCACGTCTAGATCTACCCCTAGACTGGGAATCATAAGAAGGATACGTCCACCCTTTAGCAGGCCAATTTCTACTAAACTTTGGAGGCTGAACCTGCAAAAAATCTTTAACAGTCTGCATAGACTTAGCCTTGTCTTCCATTTTCTTTAAAACTGCCTCAACAGGAGAACCAAACAACACATCAGATTGTAAAGGAGCATCTAAAATCCTTGTTTTAACATGGTCAGATAAATTTTGATCCCTCAGCCAGGCGTGCCTGCGAAGAACTGACCCAGTGGCAGCCACCCTAGACGAGGCCTGTACAGCATCAAAACCACATTGCAAAGAATGCTTACCCACCTGTTCAGAAACATGTACTAAATCTTGTAACTCTTTACAATCAATACCTTCCGCCAGAGCATCAACCTTAGACTTCAACTGTGAAAGGAGATAGTTTTGGTATTTTAACATGTGAAACTGACAATTCAAAGCCCTCATAGCTAGAGTGGAAGAAGTATAAACTTTCTTTCCCCATCTATCCAAGGCCTTGGCTTCTTTATCTGCAGGAACCGGATTCTTGACAACAGAAACCTTAACACCTTTAGGCCCTTGGCTAACAGTTTCTGGGTCTGCCCTAGGACTCTTAAAAAGATACTTATGAACTTCAGGCACCCTGTAATACCTATCCGGTTTAACAGGAGCAGGAGGCAAAGAATCAGGATTAAGAGAAGCCTCTGTAAAAACATCTTCCACTACATCCAAAACAGGAGGTATAGCCAAAGGCCTATGCTGGGGTAAAAACAAAAATTCCCTAAGCCTTTTCCTGGAATCAGAGAAGTCCTGACCTTCCCACTTAAAATGCTCCCTCATGGAATGAAGAGTTTCTGAAAAAGAAAAATCCTCAGGAGGAGAAGCAGAAGGAGTAGAATCATCCACATCAGAATCAGAATAAGGAGAGTACTCCTGCAAGTCTTCAGCCAAGACTCTGAAACATCGAAGCCTGCTCAAAACTCCCTAGCTCAGGCTCCACCCTAGGTCTCTTATCAGGAGGGCAAAGAACCCCTAATCAGAGTAATCAAATCTTCTGCCATTTTAAGCATATGCTTCTTGGGCACAGTTCCAGAAGAACTAGGGGTGACACCAACTGAAGCTAAACCTGACCTGCCTCTAGGAGAAGCCTTGGAAACAGAAGGAGAGGGCCTAACCACCCTAGGCAGGGAGGGGAGTATAGTAACCTGAGAAGCCCCATCACTCTGACCTGCCTCCTGAGAAGCCACATCCTGCAATAACAAGGTCTCTCCCTGGGATCCCAAAGAAACCTCCGGTGGAACCACCGGCTCCACCGACACCTCTAAAGAACCGGCGTCCGTGCACGGTTCTTCTAGCCTAGGCTTCACTGCTTTGTCCTTGCGCTTCTTGAAGAAGCGGCCGGAGCATCCGGCGGCATTTTATAATTGCACCGCTTCCCAAAGACTAACCTGGCACAATCTAATCTCCTCTTTATAGTGCTTATTAAATCTAGCACAAGAGCGACACCCAACAACGTCGTGCTCAGGCCCTAAACAAGGAATACACAAAGTATGATAGTCTCTATGCGGTATCTGTTTCCCACAAGAAATACAATTATTCACTTTTTCTGACATCCGGTAAACCACTGAGGCAAGAAAAACAAAATATTCCCCAACGGGTACTTAGCCAACTTTGACTCGGTCTGAAACTCCAGCGAAAAATTTCAGAACGCCAACCGGCACTTGCAATACTGCTTCTGCATCGGACCATGCGGCAAAAAAGACTGAGGATATGACGTCGGTCATGCGCATTTGTACCCTGGCGACCTGATGTCAGTCAAATGCGCCTTGACCGACGTCAGCCTTATACTTTGATATTCGGGCCGACCGAGGACAGCGGACTACCCAAGTGTAAGGACTGCAGCAATGTGAGATGAAGAACATCAAGCTCCAGGGAACATACAAAGCATACAAACCCTAACAAAATTAAAAACATAAATTTTCCATAATAAATAGTGAATAAAATTAGAGAAGATACATTAACTTATCGGAGAAGCAAAAAGAAAATGTCATAGTATAAAGTATTATTTAATAGAGAAATCTAGTATATCATACAAAGCATAATACAGTGGTGTTTGGAAGTAGATAATAACAAGCTGTTAAATCCAGAAGTAGAGGAATATCAGTAGAAATATTACTTGATCAGGAAGTGGGAACATGGAAGTAAAGTTAGCATGAAGGCATAGGGGTAGGGGTTAATGATGGCAAAGAGGTAAGGGAATGAGAAGTGGAGCAGTTAGAGAAAGAGGTGTATGGGGTTTAAGGTTAGTGGACAGTCAGGCAGTGCAGGAGAAGGACATTTGATATAGAAGAGAGAGAGAAGGAAATTGTGAGAGAAAGGTGGGGGAAGATAAGGGAGGTAGTTTGGAAGAGTAGAGGGGAGTGGCAAGTAGTGAGAGAAGGGTGGGGGAAGGAGTTAAAAGATGAGAAGAGAGGCTGTTAGACCTCTGCAATTAGCCCAGTAACCCACTATATTCCCTTGCATACATGTGGCAGGTCTACAGATATGGTACCATAGTCAAGTACCCTGTCCAAGTGGCGTACAGGAGAACGACTTACCTTGCGATTGCAGCAGTTGACAGACCTGTAGTTTGGGGCTGACTCTGTCTGATGCATGCAGTACACAGCCAATATAAGGCTAGGTACAGGTTGTGTGGGCTGGCTGGCATCATTTTCAGTATATGTATGTGAGTCGGAGTAAGGTGTCAGTCCCTAGGGCCCTATGTTGTCAGTGCATGTGCTATGCATTGTCTCTTGGCCAAGACCAGGGTATACTGGGCATGCCTACGTCTGCCTACAGGTACAACCTCAGCAGGTTCCTCCTCCGGGTCTCCCTATGGGTGTGGCTGTGGGGACTTAGGCACTGGTGGGGGGTTGTGTATCCCATCCCTTTGCTGATACTGCTGCAGCTGTTTCCGCAAGATCATATTGTGTAGCATGGCTCATACTGTGAACGTCTGTGCATATGTGGCTGCAGAGTACTGCAGGGCTCCACCAGATATATCAAGGCACCGGAACCGTGACTTCAGCAGCCCAAACACATTCTCTATGATGTCCCTAGTTTGTGTGTGCGCCTCATTATGGCATTCTTCAGTAGGTGTGTGTGCATTTTTGATGGGTGTCATCATCCACAGTTCCACTGCGTAGCCAGCATCCCCGAGTAAATGGCCGTACAGGATGTACCCCCTAGCAAACAGCCGGTGGAACTGTGATGCGTGGCAGATATAGGTGTTGTGATGGCTGTCAGCACACACATTGATGATAATGCCCTGGGCAATGCACACAACCTGGCAGTTGATGGAGTGATACCCCCTGCAGTTGACATACACCCTACCCTTCTCATCGGGTGGTACCTTGATGTGTACATGAGTGCAATCTATGGCACCCGGTACCACAGGATAGTGTGCTACATGGTATAAGAGTTGCATACTGCTGTCCCTCTCCTCAGGGGTGTGGAGTAAATAAATGTGCTCATTGGCATGTGGTAGCATGGCATCCAGGTACTGGTGGAGTACCCTGGATGCTGATGCCTATGAGACCCCACCATGTCCCCAGTTGGTCTTTGGAAAGTACCTGTAACTAGTATCATAAGGGCTACATATACCTTTGTTTCCACTGGGATGGGTTCCCCTCTGTTGGCTCTGGGTCTCAGTTGAGGGCGGCAGAGCACAGTGAGTTCTTGTAGTATGCCCCTGTCCACCATGTAGTGCTCTACATTCTCCAGCTCATGTAGCTCCTGGAAGGTCTTCTCCTTCTCATTCTAGGCCTGTTGTCAGCAGCAGCATCAGCACTGACCTCAGCATCCAGCAAATACATATGTAGCAGACCTGCAGCAGCCCATAGCATTATCTCAGTTAAAATTCCCAAGTCTGTACTCCAATGGTGCAGAGTATGAGGAAAAAATCAGACTGTAGGGTGTATGCATACTTTATAGCGCTCTCCACTATTTGCAGCCTGTGTGATTGGCTACCTATGATGCATTCCACTTGCCAAGTAAATCATTAAGGAGTTTTAATGGCCCTAGTTTAAGTGAAACAGGGGTCATCAGTAGTTAATATTTCATTGGCTTTCCCAGACTTTTTTTCTGACAGCCTTCCTCTGCAGCACTGTGGCATGCGAAAACCCGCACCTCAAAGATAAACAATGCTCAGTAGTCACTAGACACACCTCCATGGAAGGTCACACTCAGCATGGTGACGCGCTGTGCATACATGATAAAACAAGTGCCTCTGAGGTAAGCAAAGCTTAGCAGCCATTGTACAGACCCCTTGCTCAGCAGAGCGCTGCACCTCTCAAACAGGTGCTGCTGAGCTCCAATGAGCTTAAAGGACTGAGGACACATCCCCTTTTGATATCAGCTACCTCTTCTGTGGACACCAACATGGTTCTGTGCCTACACGAATGGGATCTGCAGATAGAGATACCCATTTGTGCTATTCATTGAACCCAGCTTATTTGCATAGAAATCTGTGCACACTACCTGGAAACTATACAGTTCCAGGGCCTGCCTTGTTAGCAACCACAGCAGTCTACCATTGTATATACCCCACACAGAGTCCTATAATGTATAACTGTCACATACTAATAAATATGGTTTTCAACTCTTTTTTATTTTTTTTTTTCATAAAAGCATGTTTGTGCACTGCAGCATGCTGAGCAAACATACCGAGTATTAAAAAAAATAAAATTAATTTAAATTATTTTCCATATGGTTTTGTACACACGGTGGACAGTTTTTCACATATCTGTATCTACTATGCTATTTCTGCCACTGTCAGTGCATTTTTATAACCCTGGTGTCAGTTTTACATCCTGTACATGGAATTTTTTTGTGTACATTACAGACACCAACACGGAGTCTGCAGGACTGCCGATCTCCTTGCTGGATCGCTCTACCACCCTCAGTTGCATGAAATTCACCTGTTTATGAGGTGATTTGCATGCCACAGACACTTCCATGTTGGCACGCTCATGCATGCCCCTCAGCTCTGTTTACTGGATCACACATCTGCTTACTTCCGTGTAAGCATTGTGCCACTATGCCTATACAGAAAAAAGTCCATGTAGGCTTTATTGAACCCCCCCTGTTATTCTAGTAAGTTTCTTAGTTTGTAAGAGGAAAGGACACCTTATTGGCATCGACAGCAGACAGAATCAAATCATTTGTCTGCCACTGTTTTTTACTGATCTGTACTGGCAGATTTGACTGACTAGCTCGAGAACTGGCACAGCATAAGCAGGGGGTGCTTAACATTTGTTAAGGTCAGGTGTCATGCCACTCTAGAGCTTAACTGATTTATCTTTTTCTGAATATTCTAGCATTATCCCCACACTCCATGCACTACAAATATTTAATTCACGTCCAGTTTGATATAGTGTACAAATTTAAAATGCGTGAATTTATGTAAAGTAAAACAAGAAAAATATTAACAGCAGAACCACCACAGCTAAAGGCATCAAGTTTAATAAAAGATAAGCACTTTCGTGTTCTCAAGTGAACACTTCATCAGATCTAAAATACAATCCAAACAGCGAGTTAAATACATATGTTCAACCAATCACATTACAAATCCAAATTAATAAAACAACATTTCAATTAATAAAGCAATTTACATCCCTCTAATGTTGATTTTAAAGGGACAGATCCATTCAACCCCAGATATCTGTCTGCTTGCAACTTTAAAATCCACAATAATTCAGCCTGCTTTGTGTGTTTCACGATATCACCTCCCCTGCAGTTGGAATATATATTTTGCAAAATTCTAAAAGAAAATGTATGCCCTTGATGTTCTAAAATATGTTTGGCTAACACATTTTTAATATTGCCTTTTCTAACATCATATAAATGTCTCATAACTCTATCTTTTAGGTTTTTGTTAGTCTTTCCTATATAAAAACTTGTGCAGGAATTACAGGTAGCTAGATAAATAACATTTTCAGTGCAAAGATCATTGTATTTGTGAGGTGTAAATATAAAATGTAATCTAGAATGCTTATAAGTATGTTCTTTGGAAATAAACTCACATATACGACAACCTTGACAAGCATAAGTACCAACCCTCGTGGACAGTAAGCTGATCGAAGGAAAGACACTGAGGAAACTCAGAGCTATAATATATAACATTAAGTATCCTGTTTTTTGTTTATTTTGTTCTTTATTTCTTTGTTATTTATAGAACTTTGTGTACTGTGTATTTTTCTAGCTAGTTTCACTGTGTGTGAGGTATTAACTGGAAATTGTCCACTTTTATTAAGCATCTGTTGGGTTGTTTGTTTCTGATAACTTGTTGCAGTTAAACTCTTTTTTCTAGAGGCTCCTTTAGCTGTTTAAAACTTTAATTTAAAGGCTCACTGCTGCTTTTCAGCTGTGAAACATTTCTGCAGTTAGTTGGTGGCTTTGCAGTTGCCCGCCCCTAGTGTAAATTTGATCTGGGACCCTCCTCCCAGTTTAGTGTCATTACCTCATTCTACCCAGTACAGGGAGAACATTTGAGAAGGCCAATCAGCTTAATTTCTGCTACTCCTTTCTCTCTTTCCTTTCTCTCTTTCCACTTAAAAAAAAAATTATCTGCTTTTACTGTATTTGTGTTTCTTCCTACTTTATTTTGCTTTTGTGTCATCTTAAAAGTACTCAGTTGTATTTATTACTGCTTGGTGTAACTCATTCTAAGCCTTTTAGTTTAAGCACTTGGGCGTCAGACCAGTTGTTTTACATTAAGAAGGTTTGAGGTCTGCACTGTAGTGGCAGAACAGGTAGCTTACATCCTTCTAAGTTGGGAACTACTGATTGAGGGCTCAGTGTCTGTTATTCTAAAAGTGTATTCATTCTGGTTTAAGCACTTGGGCTTCAGGCGAGTTATTTTAAATTAAGAGGGTTCGTGGTCTGCACTCTTGTGGGAGGAGAGGCTGGACTCTGCCCTTCTGAGCTGGGAATTTCTGGTTAAAGGCTTATAGTGCCTGCATATTTGAACTGCTTCTTACTGAAATTGTTACACCTTGTTTGCTGTAGCATAGACTAGATCCAGGCCTGCTGAATCTAGCTTTGTTTGTATAACTTGAGCACTAATCCAGGCATTCTTTAAAGTATTAAATTGTATTTATTACTGCTTGGTAGTAACTTGATTAAAGTGTAGCTATCATTCTAAGTCTTTTGGATTAAGCACTTGGGCTTCAGATCAGTTGTTTTACATTATGAAGGTTTTTGGCCTGCACTGTGGTGGCAGGACAGGTAGCTTACATCCTTCTAAGTTGGGAACTGCTGATTGAGGGCTCAGTGTCTGTTATTCTAAAAGTGTATTAGTTCTGGTTTAAGCACTTGGGCTTCAGGCCAGTTATTTTACATTAAGAAGGTTCGTGGTCTGCACTCTTGTGGGAGGAGAGGCTGACTCTGCCCTTCTGAGCTGGGAATTTCTGGTTAAAGGCTTATAGTGCCTGCATATTTGAACTGTTTCTTACTGAAATTGGTACACCTTGTTTGCTGTAGCATAGACTAGATCCAGTCCTGCTGAATCTAGCTTTGTTTGTATGCTTGTTGTTTGTTTGCTTGTTATTTCCCTGAAACACTAATTCCACCTAGAACGCTGCTTTTCAGCGCTTCTGTGGATCCCTAGTGATATCTGCATTGCTTACTGTACTTATTTCCTTGTTTCACTTTAAAGAAAGTTACTGTTTGTCATTTTTGCATTTAAGTTACCTGGCACTTGCTCACTAAGTCAGCACTAAAAAATTAAAAGCACTACACCCTCACAAACTCCCCTTGAGTACCTTGTTCCCCAATGGCCCTTTTTTCAATTATAAAGGAATTCCCAATACTATTCTAGCATGTCCAAAGGTCAGTTGTCAATCTCCTCTCCGGTCCAGCTAGTGAATCTGGGAATTTTGAGGCAATGTTACAACTGCCTCCTATACACAGACAACCCTCTCCTCCTCCCAACAAATTCCAACACATGTGAGAGATGCAACCATATAGCCAAACTGCAGGCTAAGCTCTCTCAACTCAGTACTGGTGTAACCAGTCAGGAGGAGATGGAAACCACACTCACTACAATTCCAGTTTCACATAAACCTACCACGACAGCAAACCAAACACATAAACACACAAAAACATACTCGGAGGCTCTAAATAAAAATCTGCCTAAGCAGCAGAGACCTCCAAAGCAGACACCCAAGCAACTGCTACCCCAAAACAAAACACGTGCAACACATAGCTCACAAAGCCAGTGTGCCGAACAGTCACGGCCCTTAAGGCTAAACAACACACCTGATACACTTATAATAGGTGACTCTATAGTCAGGCACACTGACGTCCCGCTCACCAGACTGAACAAGGAGAAGGTCATGGTGAGCTGCCTGTCAGGCGCTAGGATCCGCCACATAACACAAGCACACAGGTCACTCCAAGGCAAGTACAAATATGCCTCAGTCATTGTCCATGCTGGTGTGAATGACCTGAGACGTACCTCCCTGGACTACATGAAAAGAGACATAGAGGAGCTCTCTGAGCATGTAGCCCAGGCCGGTATGACCCTGACCTTGAGTAGCATCTTACCCTCACCAAGAATGATGCCACAATATGAAGACAAGATGATCAATTTCAACAATTGGCTTAAGTATTGGTGTCATTCAAAGAGGATCCAATGCCTGTCAGCCTGGGATGACATGCTCGACAAGCCACGATGCCGCTAGGGACGGCTTGCACCTGTCACCACTGGGCTTTCGGATATTGGCAAAGGCTCTTGCTACCCCCATAGTGCCTTTTTTAGGCAAGGCTCAAAAGACAAACCCACCTCCATAGGTATCACAAGGGATAAAAAACTAAGAGTAATGCTACTCAACACCAGAAGTCTAAACCTCAAGATGCACGCACTCAAAACTCTCCTTAGCATGGAGAACATCGATATCTGTGCAGTAACAGAAACCTGGTTCAAGGCTCCCGAGAGCACCCCAGCACTACCAGGTTATACCTCATACCATGCTTTCCGTCCCCAAAACTTGGATCGAACCACAAAATGAGGGAGAGTATCAATATTCGTCAAAGATACCCACACCTCCAAGTTGGTGGCACAGCACGAAGCATCAGAGACTATCCATGTGCAACTAACAGTGGGTAAAACTGCCTTCCAGTTTATAGCCTGCTACAGACCACCCTCCCAAACCCAGGAACCCCACTCGGCCTTCCTGAGAACACTGGAAAATATGAAGGTTTCTCCAAACACCATTATATTGGGTGACTTCAACTACCCAAACATAGACTGGATGCATTACTCTAGCTCCAACACCCTAGCCCAAAGATTCCTAGAATTTATAAACTCAAATGCTATGGAATAACTTGTTACCACTCCCACAAGAGGGGAAAACATACTGGACCTGATCATCACCAACATGGGGACTCTATGCTCCAGACCAGAAGTGTATCCCTCACTGGTAAAATCAGACCATAAACTAATCTCACAGGATATTCACATCCCGACCCCACCCACTGCCCAGAAAACCACAGTGAAAAACTTCTCTAAAGCAAATTTCACACTCCTCAAAACCGAGGTGGAATCCTTCAAAGCCCCCGGGCCTGTGGAAAATATGGCCCAGACAGCAAAATCCTTTATAAATGCATTCTATGAACACCTTCAGGAATGCATGGATCATGCAATCCCAAATAAAACCAAGACCCAATCCTCCAAAGGCAGATGTCCTGTCTGCTGGACCCCAGCCATAAACAAACTATACAATAGAAGGAGGAAGCTACTACATGATAGAGCAAAAAACTACGGGCACTCATAAAATCATCTAAGGCCAGCTTCGAGAGAAAAATTGCACAGGACACTAAGGATAATCACAACGTTACGTTAGGAACCTGGGTGGGAATTCACAGATATGCTCAGAATTAGTCCAAAATGACAAAAAATACACAGAACCCACAGACATTGACAACATCCTAGCTGACAGGTTCAGTGCAAACTCCACCCCCTCCCCACCAAAAGGACAAATATCTATCCCAGCAGAGTGCTGCCCCCCTGACATCTCAGATGCTCAGGTAAGAGCCGCCCTCTCCAAAGCGAAAAACACAGCATCAATGGGACCAGACGGTGTCCCAGGCTGCGTGCTACATGAACTCCAAGAAGAGCTAAACCCAAACATAAAACTACTGTTTAATCTCAGCCTTACTACAGGATATGTACCCAAGGAGTGGCGTACAGCAACAGTGGTCCCTCTCCACAAAGGTGGTGCCTCAATGGATCCTGGAAACTATCGCCCCATAAGCCTGACTAACTTGGTCTGCAAAGCTATGGAAAGGATTATCATGGACCTCATAAATAAAGATATTGGGGACCTACAGACACTGGATCCTACCCAGTTCGGCTTTGTTAAGGGCATATCCTGCCTCTTAAACATGGTCGATTTCTTTGAAACAGTCACCAAGGCCATTGACGAGGAGAAGGTGGTCCACACAGCCTACCTGGACCTCGCAAAAGCCTTTGATACAATACCCAACTCGGGCATTATAGATAAGCTCACCAGCTTAAATATAAGCCCCTATGTCACTAGATGGGTTGCAAACTGGCTCAAGGACAGAACCCACATGGTTAGAATTGCTGGAGCCATGTCAGACTCCAAACCAGTTACAAGTGGCATCCCACAAGGCTCAGTCCTGGGACCTCTCTTGTTCGGTATATATTTCTCGGAGGTACAGGCCAACTCGGAAGGACTGTGGCTGACCAAGTTCGCAGATGACTGCAAACTGGGCGCCATAATCGACTCTCCAGCTGACACAAGCATCCTCCAAAAGGGCCTCATAGAGACAGACAACTGGTTACAGAGCCATGGCCTCAAGCTAAACGCCAAAAAGTGTATAGTCATTCCCTTTGTCAAAAACAAAGTGCCCACAAATTACCACATAGGTGGTAATCCATTAAGTACAGAAGAAATAATTAGGGACCTGGGGACCCAAATTGATAGCAATCTCTCATTTGACAACCACATGGCCAAAGTGGTTAGAAAAACATTTTATATAGCCCACCTAATCATGAAGGAGTTCACATCTAGATCAGGGGAGGTCATCGTGCCTCTTTACTCATCCCTCATCAGGCCCATAATTGAGTACAATGCCCCTTTTGGGATGTACCTTACCAGACACCTGCAGCAACTGGAAAGACCCCAAAAGTACCTCACCAAGAGGATCAAAGGGCTCAAACAGATGCCATATGCTGCCCGGTTAAAGAAACTCCAGCTCTACTCAGTGGCATACCGCCTGCTCAGAGGCGATCTGTGCCTGATGTATAAAGCCATGTCCAACCCGGAATTAATGGACATGCTGCACTTCAGAAAATCCAAATCCCATCGAGCTACGCACTCGAGAGACTTGAACCTCAGCACTGAAATAAATAGGACATGCTGGAGGGACAGATTCATAACCCAGAGGCTCCCTTCACTCTAGAATAACATCCCAGTCCAGATTAGGCAGAGTCCCTCATTGACTCTCTTCAAGAGGAATTTTGATGAGTGGATGGGAGATCATAGGTTTACCCCGGATATCACTTCTGTGTCACTGTTAGACAGAGGCACAGTATACTAACCTCGAAAAAGGGCATAGCAAAATTAATTTAAAATGGGTGGCGAAAGCCAAACACACTCTGGCTAGGCTTATAAATGCCCTAGGGCAGATAGCCTAGTATGAACCTATGAACCTATAAGTACCAACCCTCGTGGCCAGTGTATTAACCCTTACTTTATTTTTGCTCATCCCCACACAGCTGTCCCTTTAGATTCAAGGCATTTCTATAAAAGAAACTGGGACATTCACCCACACAAGATATAGTTTTCTTGTCTGCTGTTAAAAACTTCCAATTTCTTCATATAATATCACAGATAGGATGTATGTCATTAGTATATTTCATACCAAATATTAACTTACGTTCTGTATGTTTATGCCCTACCTGATTGGTAGCAGAAAGTTATTGTGTTAAATAAGGTTTATAGGTGTTATTCCTACCATCACAGACCAATTTCTTGTTTACGTCTAACATGTTCCTGTCATAGCCCCTTTGTGTGAAATTCTCAGCCATTTCTTCTATAGTGGTCTTAAATTTAGTGTCTAAAGTATACATTCAGGAAGCTCTCATGAACTGTCCTTTTACTATGTTAGCATAAATATTACTAGGATGCATGCTATCTCTAGTTAGCAAGTTATTTTTTCAACATTTCATAGGTTCATAGGTTGGTTCATAGGTTGGTACTAGGCTTTCGGCCCTAGGGCCTATACAAGCCTATCCATAACAATTCCATGGATATTTCTTCCCACAATATGTATTTCCCTGGACCCCTGTCTAGCAGGGCGACTGACATGATCCCCAGGGTGAATTTCCTATCTCCCATCCAATCATCAAGGTTCTTTTTGAAGAGGGCCAAGGAGGCGCTCTGCTTGACATGTATGGGGAGTCTATTCCAGAGTATGGGGAGTCTCTGGGTCAGGAACCTATCCCTCCAGCATGTTTTGTTCATTGTGATGACAAGGTTTAAATCCCTGGAGCATGTGGCTCTGAGGGATTGGGATTTCTTCAAGTGGAGCATGTCCAACAGCTCAGGTTTTGACATGGCCTTGGATGTTAAGCAGAGATTGCCTCTGAGTAGACTATATGCCACAGAGTATAGCTGGAGTTTTTTTTAGACGGTCAGCATATGGCATCTGCTTTAAGCCTGTGATTCTTTTAGTGAGGTATTTCTATGGCCTTTACAGCTGTTGCAGATGTCTTGTGAGGTACATACCAAATGGGGCGTTATACTCTATAATGGGTCTAATGAGGGATGAGTACAATGGGACAATTACCTCCTTTTTTCTGGATGAAATGCCCTTAGTGATGAGGTGTGCCACATAAAAGGATTTCCTGACTGTTGTGGTGATGTAGTTATTGAAGGTGAGATCACTGTCCACCTGTACCCCTAAGTCTCTCATCTAACTTTCTGTGTTTAGTGTACTGCCACCTATGTGGTAATTCATGGGTACATGTTTTTTTCCCAAAGGGGATAAAGTACAGTTGTGTACACTTACCGTAAATGTAGATGTTCGAGTGTATTCACTGTTGCAGTCCTCACATATGGGTTATCCAGCTCCTGGTAGTCCTCAGTCGGCCCGAATACCAGAGCCCTTGGTATATGACGGCTGCTGCCAGTTGTAAAACTGATGTCAGTACATCAGGTATAAAGGGAGGCAGCCGACACCATTTCCTCAGTTTTTCTTGCCTTAACTGTCAGGAGTCCCCAAAAGAAGGCTAGTCCAGGAATGGTAGCACCCTGGACACATGTCATGCAAAAAACAGAAATCCATAGTCTGTGCCTTAGGAAAAAAGGGGGAATGGAGGGTGGGAAACCAGGACTGCAACAGTGAATACACTCAGACATCTACATTTATGGTAAGTGTACACAACTGTACTATGTTCTTTGTGTTTCACTGTTGCAGTCCTCACATATAGGTTGAATCCTAAAGCCCAGAAAGAAGACAAAGGGTGGAGGAAGGATCACATATTAAGGGTTGGTAAGCCCTGGATTTAGAAAACAAAGGTAGATTGTAATGATTTGTGAAGGTATGGATAGAAGACCAATTAGCTGCTTCTAGAATGTCCTTAGTAGGCATACCTCTCAGAAAGGCTGCAGAGGTAGAGGCTGCTCTAGTAGAATACGTCCTAATACCCTGAGGGGGAACCATGCTGCAGGTAACAAAAGTGAATACAATGAGCAATCCATTTCGAGATGGTTTGTTTTGAAATAGCTTTACCCTGAGCCCCAGGACCAAAACTAACCAATAACTGTTCAGATTGTCGAAAAGATTTAGTCCTGTCTAAGTAAAATCTCAGCTGTCTATGCACATCAAGAGAGTGCAGAATCCTTTCCCCTTTATTTTGGGGATTGTTGAAAAATGTAGGCAGGTAAATAGACTGGTTAAGGGTTAAACTGGAAACCACCTTAGGCATAAAGGAGGGATTGGTTCTCAGAGAAACTCGATCTGAGTGAAAAATAATGAAAGGTTCTACTGCCATTAAGGCTTGCAGCTCAGATACCCTTCTAGCTGAAGTAATAGCTAAAAGGAAAGCAGTCATCCAGGACAGAAACTTCAAACCTACAGAGACAGCTGGTTCAAAGGGAGACCGAGTAAGTTTTTCCAGGACTAAAGCTCTTCTGGGAGGTCTAAGCTTACTAGCTCCGAACTGCTTCATCAAGGGGTGAGAAAAAAATGGGTTGCTCAAAAGAACAATGAGCCGAAATTGCTGAGGCGTGAATTTTGATTGAAGAAAAAGAAAGTCCACCATTAAATAATTCTGCTAGGTAGTTAAAAATGAGTGAAAGAGAAGGATGAGAAGGGTCTTCTCCACCATTAAGCAATCCTGCTAGGTAGTCAAGAATGAGTGAAAGAGAAGGATGATAAGGGTCTTCTCCTTTAGCTAGCATCCAAGAGCAAAATCTCTTCCATTTATCTGCATAGGATTTTCTTGTGATAGGCCTCCTGAAGAACCTCCACCACCTGTTGGGAAAGATTTAAGGTATTAGCCAGGCAATTAAATGCAAGAGTTTGAAGATGAGGATGGAGGAACTTTCCCCCTCCCTAAACCAACAGATCTGGTACCAGGGGAAGATGCCAAGGCTGAGCCTGGGAAAGGCAGTGAAGGAGGGGATACCAATGCTACCTGGGCCAATCTGGAGCTATCAGAATAGCCTTTGTTTTTTTGTCCCTTATCATTAGCAGCACTCTGGGAGGAAGAGGCAGAGGAGGGAATGCATACATTGAGAGATTTGTCCATGGGAAGGACAACGCATCCACCCTCCAAACTTTGTTGTGAAACTCCCTGGTGCAAAAGGTTGGAAGGAGATGATTGGTGTGAGAGGAGAAAAGATCCACTTGTGGGGTGCCCCAATGATGAGTGATGCAATGGAAAATGTGCTTGTTCAGTTGCCACTCGTGAGGATCCAGAACATGTATGCTCAAATGATCCGCCATGGAGTTTAGCCTCCCTGGAAGAAAGTGGGCTATTAGATGGAGGCCCATGGATGCTGCTATGGACCATAGTCTCATGCTTTGTCTGCACAAGGGGGAAGAGTGAGTCCCCCCTTCCTTGGCGATGTATCACATGACTGTGGTATTGTCTGTCCTGATTAGCAGAGTCCCAGGGTAGAGTAGGTCCTTGAAAGCTAGCAAGGCCTGCTGCACTGCCATCAATTCTTTTAAGTTTATGTGCAAATGAATCTGCTGGGTACTCCAAGCCCCCTGTATGCCCCCGCCCTCCAGATGAGCCCCACCCATACAACATCTGAGGCATCTGTGGTGAGAGTCTGGCTGGCAGCCAGTGGGCGGAAAGGTAGACCCTTGTTCTTTTTTTTTTTTTTTAAAACAAATTTATTGTTTTAACATATAAGAGAAATATCATAACAATTTTATACAAATAATTAAAAATAGGTATTATTATAATATTCAACAAAACAACTAAAGTATTTACAAAGACATCCACTACAATCAGATCAATTAATTAAACTAAAATACTGTGCTATTGAAATTAGAATTTTTTTAACAAATTTTGTAAATTATCCCATACAATAAAATGTGATGTTTTTCTAGTTGTTCTCATTCTAATTGTGCTTATTTCCATATGACACATTATATTCATAACATTTTAAATTCATTGAACGAAGGAGGTGTATCTGAAATCCAATTTCTAGTTATTATTTTCCTAGCCACTGCTAGGATAGACCATAACAAGGGAAGCTTAATCTTTTAACACATTGAGGTACAGGTGTGTTGAATAATATAAGAGACTTAGAAATAATGAAATTATCTGTAAAAGAGCCTGCAAAAATTCATTAATTGACTTCCAGTATTCTTTCAACTTCATACAGTCATAAAACATATGAGCCCAGTCAGCATTAATTTCTACATTACATCTCTTACATAGATTATCTTTATTATTAATTTTATTCATCATCAAAGGTGTATAAAAAGATCTATGTAAAAATTTCCATGTATAAAGTCTCCAGACAATGGAAGATGTAGTTCTATAAGCAGATTCCAATATATATTGTTTATCTTGTTGAGTTGGTGGGTCCCCATTAATAGAGGTGAAATAATTCCAGTATGAATCTACATTGTAAAAAGTTTCTTGTCTGATAATTTTATGTATATATGAAAGTTTACCTTTATCAGAAACTTTATGCTGTAAATTTATTATCAAGTAATCAATCAGTTTTGGAATAGATTCTTTAACTGTTATAGACATTAGATCTATTCTATCAATGAGATGTTGTCTAAAGATCTGAACCTCTAACCAGCAAGTTTCTCTTAGATCAAATTCTTGTTTTAAGAAATCTAGATTTTTAACTTTATTATCAGATATCAGCTGATACCAGTACTTTAGATTATTATCTATAGCTAAATGAGCTCCTTCAGAAGTAGATGACATAAGCATACCCTGAGTATAAATTATAGGAATACAATAAAATTCCATTCCCTATACTTAGGGTGCATGAATATAAAGTTACGATAACTAATAATAATATTTAATGGGTAACAGACCATATGTTTAGGTGTAATAGGTGAAGTACAAAATTCCTTTAGCAACCACAACATGGAGTTATTTATAATCATATTTTTATGTGTTAAGGAGATTTTCATGAAGTGCATACTAATTAGCTCCCAATAATCTTTCCATTTTGCGACATATGACCGATCTATTAATAAAGTAATAACTTTTATAATAGAAGAGATAATATATAAATTAAAGTCTGGAAAAGAAATACCCCTTGAGACCAGCTATTAGTATGTTTCTTTAATGCAATCCTAGGTCTATTAGGTGCCCATAAGAAATGTAACATTAGTGTATTCAGTTTCTTGATAGTTATTTTTGTAGGTGAAAGTATTATTGATTGTATTAAGTATAAAATCTTGGGGAATATTATCATTTTAATAATTGTAAGTCTCTCCTCCATAGTAAAAACATATTATTCCAGGTATTAAAAAGATTTTGTATATTAAGAAAACAGGTATTATAGTTATTATATATAATAGATTTAATATCTTTAGATAGTATTATACCTAAATAAGTTATCTGACCTGAGTTGGGTACATATTTAGTAAAATCACTAATGAGAGTATTTTTAGTGTATATATAGGTAGTATTTTAGTTTTTCTTCATTGAATATTAAACCAGAAATACTTTTAAAATTCATCATTTTATCAAATAAAGACTGCATAGAAGAATTAGATCCTGCTGATGTAATTAGAACATCATCTGCAAAAGTTGAATTTTTGATGTTGTATTTTCTTCTATTTCAAAACCCTCTATGTCAGTACTGTTTCTAATCAAATTAGCCCAAGGCTCCATTACTAAAGTGAATAATAGTGGAGAAAGTGGACATCCTTGCTTTGTACCTTTAAGAATGGGTATTTTTGTGAAACATATGTTCCTACCTTAATATAAGCCAGCGTTCCTTTGTATAAATGCTCAATTAAATTTACAAATGCATCAGAGAAATTTGTGCAATTCAGTAAGGTAAACAGATAGTCCCAACTTACTGAATCAAATGCTGAACCTATATCAAGACTAATAAGTGTTAAATCTTTTTTTCCTATTTGCAAAATCAATTAATGTAAAGTTCTTCTTATATTATCAAAAGTATTTCTATTTACAATGAAGCCCGTCTGATCTATGTCTATAATGCCGGGGATAATTGTCTTCAATCTATCAGCAAAAATACTCATAAACATTTTATAATCAACATTAAGTAATGAGATGGGTCGATATGAAGAACATCTAGTTGGATCTTTATTAGGTTTTAAAATTGGTGAAATAAATGTATATTGCCAAGATGGGGGTTATTAACTCAGTTTGGGCCAGAATAAAACCTTATGTATTAATGAATATGTAGTTTTAGAAAGGATTTTATATATCTCTGGTATAATACCATCATTACCCGGTGCTTTGTTTGATTTAAGCTTATTTATTTGTGTAATAACTTCTGTATATGAAATACTCTTGTCCAATAGTTTAATCTGTTGTTTATTAAGCTTTTATTCATGTTTGTGGTTATAAACTCCTTTATTTTATCTTTAGGTTCCATGTTAATGTTGTTATGGTTAATCTTGTGAAAGTGATTTCTAAATTCATCCAGTATTTCTGGTATACTAGAAACATTCTTCTTTTTCCTTAGAGAAAAGATTTCTTTGATATGGTTTTGTTTATTCAATCTTTTTGTTTTATTTTTAAGTCTATGTAAGTATTTGGGGCTTATTGAATAAGACAAAAACTTGTATTTCTCTAAAGTTATTTTAACTTTATGAGTTAAAATTTCTTTGTATTTCTCATTTAGTTTGTTTATTTCTTCAATAACTTTCTTGTCCATAATATTTTATTTATTATTATGTTTATAAGCGTCTAGTTTACTTTGAATATCTAACAATTCCTTATCCCAAGATTTCCTTTTGTTATTATACCATCTGATACTTTGTCCATATAGATATGATTTTAAGGCATCCCAAACATAGACAATGGAGACTTCAGGAGTATTATTTATGTCTAGAAAATGTTGTACTTCTGAAAGTATATATTCTTTATAGTCTTTTAGCTGAGTTAAGTATGCTGGTATCCTTTTGATCTGAACATTATGAGTATTTTTTATCATGAATTCAAAAACAATTGAGTTATGATCAGATATAGGACACAAAATGATTTTGGAATTAATTAAATCTGTTACCATCTGGTTAGAAATAAAGACCCTATCTATTTTTGAATAAGTTTTGTATCTGTTAGAAAAAAGGTGTATGGTAATGATTTTGACTCTATCTGATTATTAATATCATTCAAATGATAAGAATTAGCAAAATCATTTAAATGTTTTGCATTAGATGTAATTCTTCTTTTCTTTATAGTGGTAGTATCACTTTCATGTAGTATACAATTAAAATCACCAGCTAAAATAATATCCCTATAGAGAATGATATGATCTTATCAATATGATGTTTCACTGTATTAATACCAATTCCAGGTATCCAGTATACATTAATTAAAGTGTAAGTCTTCCCATTAATTTGTATTGTAACCATACAAAACATTCCTTTGTCATCCTGATAAGACTTAATGGTTTTAGGAATGGGCATACTTTTATTCCATAAAATAGCCACTCCTCTTTTTTTCTGAGTGTGCTCAGAACTAACCAATACTGCATACTTATTAGTGGCTAGTTTATCAATATCTTTTTTCAAGAGATGGGTTTCTTGCAGGAAGACTAGATTGGCCTTGTGTAGATTAATGTATCTTATTAGGCTTGCCCTTTTACACGGATTATTCAATCCATTAATGTTTAAAGAAATTCCTTTTAAAGATGTCATTTGGCATTTTTAAAACTCAAGAATCTTATGATCGAAATAACAAATAACAAGATAAATAATGTTACATCTCCTCTTTTAGGTGTATCTTTAAATATAGCTGTATTTATTAAATCTCTTATGGGATTTTGTATAGGATTCAATTTTGTTTGTAGTGACAATGAGTGTACAAAATATATTGTGGATGTCAAAACTATATACATATAACAATGAACAAGTGAAAATAATGTAAGGATTAAACCTTGCATCCCGCCTGAGTTGAAAACTCCAACTTAGAGCAGTATTTACTACTCAAGTTAACCCCTACCCTAAGCAGCAGTACCTCAGCTACCACCTTATCAATTTAATACTAGTTATATTTAACTGAGGTTAACAGTTTTCAATTCAATTATCTATCAAGACAAAACTACACATTTGGTAAAACAGCATCATATAAACTAAAATAAACTTTTTTTTTTTTTTAAAACTGTTCATACTATTATATAGATCTATGTAATATATAACACTTGAATTCTAATAGCATTCAAATAATCTTAATGTTAGAAATCAAGAGGAGAGAAAATTATGTTCTAACATTCATTTAAATCAAAAACTTTGGCTAATATGATTCAGACATTACATGCATTAAGATGCATCTATTTTCTGTCATGTGAATTCTATCAACAGCTTCCAAAAATCTTGAATTGTTTGTATATGAGCATTTACTTAAACTCATTATTGTCAATAGAGTAAAATATTGTATTCATAAAAATTATTATAAATCATATTGCATAGTTATGCAGATTCTCAGAAACACCTGCGTTATTACCTAAAAAAAAAAAAAAAAAAAAAAAAAAAAGCCATCACACACATAAACACAGACACACACACATACATATACACACACACATATACACACACACACACACACACAGACATACATATACACATACACATATATACATAGATACACACACACACACACACACACACATATATATATATATATATCTGATCTCACTGAGTTGTGTGTTAGTAGAGCACTATCCTACTTGCTGTCCCTAGAATAAATCTGTCTGCTTTATACAAAATAATGCACAGCAAACACATATTAGTAACCAGATTTTACAATCATGCTAACCTACTGCTTTAAAATATATCACATGACATTTCTTCCAGAATAGAGTTATAAGATTATTTATGCTTGCCAATCAGATGAATTAAATGAGTTATAGTAAAGTATATGTTTGGGACACAAGTTTTTAACACAGATTATTATGCTACTGTTAAGTAGATTTTCAAAAACATTTAAATAAATGTTTCATTTTCTATGCCTTCTAAAATAAGATATTTACTTGCTACAAGAAACTACATCATCCAAACTCATCATAACTGACATATTTTATGAATAGAGTATTTTTCCTGAATCTGTGGTGTGTCAGTGTGATAACCTTGTCAATGTTTATACTAACTGCTTTCAGTTTCTCTGTGAAAATTCTGTGAGTGAAGCTTCTGAGGAAACTCATGGACACTATGCATGAGACAGCCCACATCCCAGATTGTCTCCCTTAACATTTTGGCGGGAAACTTATTAAAACTTGTGGCAAACATTCATTTTGTCAATAGAGTAAAGTATTGTATTCATAGAAATTATTATAAATCATATTGGATAGTTATGCAGATTCTCAGAAATAAGCCATCACACTCACACACACACACACACATACATACACACACACACACACACACACACACACACACATATATATATATATATATATATATATATATATATATATATATATATATATATATATATATATATATATATCTGATCTCACTGAGTTGTGTGTTAGTAGAGCACTATCCTACTTGCTGTCCCTAGAATAAATCTGTCTGCTTTATACAAAATAATGCACAGCAAACACATATTGGTAACCAGATTTTACAATCATGCTAACCTACTGCTTTAAAATATATCACATGACATTTCTTCCAGAATAGAGTTATAAGATTATTTATGTTTGTCAATCAGATGAATTAAATGAGTTATAGTAAAGTATATGTTTGGAACACAAATTTTAACACAGATTATTATGCTGCTGTTAAGTAGATTTTCAAAACATTTAAATAAATGTTTCATTTTTATGCCTTCTAAAATAAGACATTTACTTACTACAAGAAACTACATCATTTAAACTCATTATAACTGACATATTTTATGAACAGAGTATTTTTCCTGAATCTGTGGTGTGTCAGTGTGATAACCTTGTCAATGTTTATACTAACTGCTTTCAGTTTCTCTGTGAGAATTCTGTGATTTGAAGATTCTGAGGTAACTCAAGGACATTGTGCATAAGACAGCCCACATCCCAGATTGTCTCTCTTAACATTTTGGCGGAAACTTATTAAAACTAGTGACAAACATTCATTTAGCAGTGTAAATGCATCTAAACATGACAGAACCTCCACAATGTATTCCACAGATCATCACAGCCTCTATGCAAGTGAAATTAAACTCAAAATTACCAACAAGCAATAAAACTCAGCATTCTTCTCCCAACTCAATTTTCATACAAATCCTATTATTCACTGTGCCCACACAGTCTAAAGCATTTCTATATATTAATAAAGAAAAGAAAAGAGAGTAGAAAATAAAAGGGAGTGAGGCAGAAATAAAAAAATGTAAGAGAAAGCTGTAAGAAGTATATACAATGGAATGTTACTTACTGTTTATATTAATAGAGTTAAAAACAAAACATATTATTTACTCTTATTTAGTTCTGATTATTATTAGTTAAAGCATGACAGATTATTTACAAACAAGCATAAGCAGTATAATCAAGAAAGTATAATTAGAAATAGCATTTGAAGAACTTATAAACTTTTACAAGAAATAAATATGTTATTATTATATTAATGATATTTTCATTACTGTTCTCTCCCTGCCCTCCCCCACCCTTTACCCACTACATAATCTAAATAGAATGTCATTGTTTAAACAAAGAAAATAATAAAAGAAGAAGGAAAAAAGGTAAAGATAAAAAATGTATCAAATTACTAACCTTACTTTTTCAGAAAGAAAACAAATCGAGTCACAGCCTGCCATTAAATCCTCAGGCATTTTGACTGGTTATGAAACAAAACATTTCTTTGCACATAGAGAATAACTTTGATTAAATCTTTTCCAAAATATTTGTGGCTTTCTGGAAATGCAGGAACTATATTCAAAAGATTAATAATGAACTAAAATGATGAGAGAGAAAAAACATATAACAAATCATTTGTTTTTTAGTCTCTTCTTCTCTGAAGTCTTCCAGGAAGCTTCAGTTGCCAATCTCTTTAATGAAGAACTAGCCCATTCCATTTCTTCTATTTTATCCAAAATCCTTTTTCTTTGACAAACAGTAAAGCAGAGTCTAAATCATCGAAGACCTTAGGACCATCAGGAAGGAAGATTTTAAGCTTGGCAGGAAACAGAAGGTATGTTTTAAACTGTGCTTTTTAAGCTCCCTTATTAGTGGCAGAAAAACTTTTCTTTTAGCAATTACCATGGAAGAATAGTCATTGTCAAAACGCACAGTTGTCTCATTAAACTTAACAGGAGCTTTAGCCCAAGCAGATTTAAGAACCATCTCTTTATCAAAAGATGATAGAAATCTAACTATAACTGATCTAGGATAATTTTTGTTAGAGTTAGTATTAGCTATAGATCTATGTGCTCTTTCGATACCAAAAGAGAATGCTTCTGGTAAATCTAAAGTTTTAGGGAGCCATGTTGTTAAAAAAGAAGTAATATTGTTACCTTCAATATTTTCTGGCAGTCCAAAAATCCTAATGTTATTGCGCCTAGATCTATTTTCCAGGTCATCCAGCTTTGTTTGTAAATGTGTATTTTGTTTCAGCAGAAACTCAATGTTGATTTCCTGTTCTTGTATTTTATTTTCCATGTCATTCACAGCTTCTTCTATGCCTGTCATCTGGATCTTCTGTTGTTGCAGGTCCATATGTAACAAGTCTATTTGTTTTGTAGTTTTTCTATGAAAGTATCTATTTTAGTATCCATTTTATCCATCTTAGCAGTAAGTTGCTGGACTATAATTATCAGAGACTGAAGTTCTTTCTTGATGCTGGAGTCTTGAGAATTTGTCTTACTGGAACTCATTTCAGACTGATAAACTGACAGGAAAATTTCCAAAGTAATTTCTGACAGGAATATTATTAAGATTTCCTTTCTTTTTTAGATATAGTTCAAGAACTATATAAAACAAACATATTTAGAAAGAAAATTACTTCAAGAATTAATTTTTTAAGTAATTAATTCCTGTCAATGTAATGAAATTGGTGGAGCTGAAGAAATCTGCTGCTATCCTGTGTTCATCCTTGGCCACGCCCCGTAGACCCTTGTTCTGAGAACAGGCTGTTGCCCACCAGAGGAACTCTAGTTGTAGGCAGGGAATCAGGGGAAGAATCAAGTCTAAGTCCTGTCTGTGTGTGTTGGCACCAAAGATTCTTGAGGTACCATTGAAGTTTTCTCATATGCAGCCTTGCATATGGGATCATCAAAATACATAAAGCCATGAACCCCAGTGCTTGCAAGAATTGCCTTGCAGAGAGCTGGGTCATGCTTGTCAAGTTCATGAAGTAAGCGGAAAGTTCTTCTTGCTTCTGTTGAGGGAGGAATACCATCTGGGTGGCTGTATTCAGACGCGCTCTCAGGAAAACAATCTCCCTTGAAGGAACCAACTTTGACTTCTTTTCCTTGAGAGTGTAACCCAAAGAAGTGAGAATGTTCTTCACGAAATCCAGATCCTTTTCTAATTGTTCTGGGGAGTTTGCTTGAATGAGACAGTCGTCCAGGTAAGGATAAATGTGAATGTTTCTCTGCCTGCAGAAAGCAATGGCTGGAGCCAGGCACTTCGTAAAAACTCTGGGAGCAAGTAGATAAGCCAAAGGGCAATGTAGATAATTGAAAGTGTTGCTCCCCAGCCCTGAAGCAGAGGAACTGCCTGCAACTTTCCCTTATTGGGATGTGCAGATAAGCCTCCTTGAGATCCAAAGTTACCAGCCATGTCCTTTCCCAGCATTGGTAGTAGTTGTTGAAGGGTGAGCATCTTGAATTTGGGAATCACAAGAAAAGTGTTTAGAATGGACAGATCCAGAATAGGGTGCCAGGTGCCCCCTTTTTTTTGGGTACCAGAAAAAGCCTTGAATAAAAACCTAGGCCTGCCTGATTTGCAGGAACTGGCTCTATGGCCCCCATAGTCAGGAGAGAAGAAATTTGGGTTTCAACCTCTGCCTTGAGAGTTTTGGGTATGTCTGGATAGCCTTGTAAAACAAGGAAGGTGTGAAAGTAAAACTTGCAACCTTGGTTTATTATATTGAGCACGCATTTGTCATCTGTGATGGTAGACCATACCTCTGCGAACCTGGCTAACCTTCCCTCCAAAGGAAACCCAGGGTCCGCAGAGGTAGGTACAAGAAGGCCGGAGTCATTGACAATGCTTGCTTTGGGAAGCTGGCTTAGAACTCCCCGATTTAGCAGAAGAGGAATGCCATTGTTTAGCCCTTTGAGGGGCAGAAGCCTGCCCTCTGGATGATCTGTAACCCCAAGGCCTAGAGCGACCCTGTTTGCCAGGATCAGGGAAATACCAATTCTTAGAAGGATAATGCCTACTAAACCGAGGAGGCTGAACCTGAAGAAAATCTTTTACAGCTTGCATAGATTTTTCCTTATCCTCCAACTTTTTCAGTACCTCCTCAGCCTTATTGCCACAAGATTGTCTTTGTGCAAAGGAACATCCAGCAATTTAGACTTAACTGGTTCAGAAAGAGGCTGCTCCCTTAGCCAAGCATGCCTTCTAATTACAGAACCAGTGGCTGCTGCTCTGCAGGAAGCCTCCAAAGTGTCAAAACCACAATGAAGTGAATGCTTATTAACTAAAGTGGCAGAATTCAGTAAGTTCTGTAAATCTTTGTTTTCCGTCATGGAAGGAATATCTCCAAGTTTAGCCTTAATAGCCTCCAACATATGCTGCTGATACTTAAGCATGTAAAAAAGACAATTCACAGATCTAATGGCAAGTGTTGCAGAAGTATAGACTTTTTTTTACCTCACCTGTCCAGGGCCCTATATTCCTTATCAGAAGGCACAGGGTTTCTAGCAATAGTAGCCTTAACACCCTTGGGGCCTTGAGAAATTATTTCTGGATCAGCAGAAGGGTTTCTAAAAAGGAACTGATGAGATTCAGGAACCCTGTAGTATCTATCTGGTTTTCTGGGGGCAGGAGGAACAGAATTAGGAGTTAAAGAATTTTCCATGAAAACATCATCCACAACTTCCAAAACTGGAGGTATAGCCAGAGGCTTATGCTGTGGCAAATCTAAAAATTCTCTGATTCTCTTCTTAGACTGAGGAAAATCCTGACATTCCCATTTAAAATGCTCCCTAAGAGTATTCAAAGTGTCCCCAAAGGAAAAATCTTCTGGAGGGGAGGCAGAAGGGATAGAGTCCTCAGCATCAGAATCCTCAAAGCCAGAAAAAAAGTTGAGAATTTCCTTCTTCACCAGCAGACATACTGGAAATCTCAGAATCTGAGACAGACAAAGCATCAGGAGATAATTGCCTAGTCCTCTTTGAAGGAGGTGGGTGAGAGCCCATAATCAGAGAAAGAAGATCACCAGCCATCTTAACCAACTGGGACTAAGGTACAGGAGGGGAGGCCGATGCCTGCTTGTGAGCAGGTTTGCGGCTGGATGGCTTGCTAGCAATCTGGAGGGACTCGGGAGGCTTAATAACTGCAGAAGCCTGAGCTAAGGTAGTCGGTCTGGTTCTAGTCTCATGTGGAAAAGAAAAGGTGTCAGAAGCCGGTGCCTGCAAAGTGACTCTGGACCCATCTGAGGCGGCAACAGGCGGAGGGTCTGAAGATGAAATAGCAGCCTGCGGCATGGAGGACTCCGTCAAGGTCTCGGCAGAGGCTTGCGGCTGAAAATCTGCAGACTGCAGGGGCAAAGAAAGCGCCTCACTGACAACTGCTGTGCTGATGACCAATTTCACAGGTGCGTCGTCAGTAGAGTTAACCCTAGGCCTGTCACGGTCCTTGTCTTTGCATTTCCTAGGAAGATCCAAAGTCAGGAGACCAGAAGACGCCATACCGACAAACTTAGGCCAGACTCCGAAATGCTTATACAAAATCTTAGCTCTATGGCGTATGGTATACGGGTTAAAGGAAGCACAGAGATCGCAGTTAGGGACATCGTGCTCAAGGTCCAAACAAGTTATACAATAGGAATGGAAATTGCGGTGCAGAATCTTTTTTCCATCGACAAGACAGTTATTAACTTTATCTGACATTCGTTAAAGCAAGAAAAGAGGATCCCAACAGGGTAATTATCTGAAGGCGTCTTCAGCTTGGTAGTCGGAAAGTGAAATGAAGGTAAATGGCTGATCGGCACTTGTGCAAATTGCATCTGCTTCGGGCTCCGTGGCAAGAAAGACTGAGGAAATAGCATCGGCAGCCTCCCTTTATACCTGACGTACTGGCATCAGTTTTACAACCGCCGGTGGCCAACGTCATATACCAAGCACTCTGGTATTCGGGCCGACTGAGGGCTACTGGGAGCCAGATAACCCATATATGAACATGCAACAGTGAAACACGAAGAACATCTATACATTTCTTGGCATTAAGCTTGAGCTCATGGCTCTGGCACCAAGCATCTGTTTCTGTAAGGCCTTTTGTAGAATATCCACATCATTTGGGGATTCAGTAACGGCTCCCAGTTTACAGTCATCTGCGAACTTTGTTAGCCAGAGTCCCTTAGTGTTGGCCTGTACTTCAGAGAAGTAGATGCCAAACAAGAGTGGTCCCAGGACTGAACCCTGAGGCACTCCATTTGTCCCTTGTCTGGAGCTGTATTTGGAGTCAACTACTTTTACAGTCTGGGTTCTGTCAGTAAGCCAGTTGGCAACCCATCGAGTGACATAGGGATTTATACCCAGCTTAGTAAGTTTATCTATGATTCCAGAGTTTGGGATGGTGTCGAAGGCCTTGGCGATATCCAGATAGGCTGAGTGGACCACCTTACCCTCGTCCACAACTCTGGAGACTGATTCGAAGAAGTCAATCAGGTTCAGGAGACAAGATCAGCCCTTCATGAACCCAAACTGGGTGTGGTCCAGTGTTTGAAGGTTGCCAATGTCTTTGTTTATAAGTTCCATGATAATGCATTCCATGCCCTTGCAGATCAGGCTCGTCAGACTGATGGGACGCTAGTTCCCGGGATCCAAGGTGGATCCCCCGCATGTGGAGTGGGATAACTGTAGCTGTGTGCCACTCAGTGGGCACAAAGCCTGAGGTGAGGCTACGATTAAACATGACACTTAGGTGAGGTGCCATTTCATTTTGTAGTTCATGTAGTACACAGCCCAGGATGTCATCTGGTCCCATGGATGCTGTATTCTTAGCTTTGGAGAGTGCGGTTTCTACCTATGTGACCGTGATTACCGGAATTTGGCAATCTTTTGGTATTGAGATGGGCCCTTTAGGGGGTGAGAGGGGGGTGAAGTTGGCAATAAATCGATCTGCCAGGACAATGGCAATATCCTTGGGATCAATATATTTAATGCCATTCTGTTGTAACTCAGAGCAGATCTGAGCATTGCCATTTAGATTCTAGACATAACTATAGAATGCCTTGTGGTTGTCTTTGGAATCTTTGGCAATTTTATTTTCATAGCTAGCTTTTCAGGATTTTATGAAAAATCTCAGCTTCCTACTGAGGCTGGTAAGGGAGTTTTTTGCATCCTGGGATTTTCCTCTTTTCTGCAACGGTTTCTTCCTTCTGTTGTATAGTTTGTTTATGGCAGGGGACCACCAGATTGGCTTCCTTTTTTTTGAAGAGAGCATCTTGGTTCTATTTGGGATAGCACGATTCATGCACAAGTGGATGTGCTCGTACAGTGCCTTAGTGTAGGATTCAGCAGTCGAACTTTCAGATCCTGTCTACATGGGTGTCATGAAGTTTGTCACTTCTGACTTGAGTAGCATGAAGTTGGCTTTGGAGAAGTTTTTTTAAAGAGATTTCCTTACTAGGGGTTGGGGGTGGTATGTGGATGTCAAGGGTGATTTGCTTATGGTCAGACCTGACCAATGAGGGGGTGACCACTGGTGTGGAGCATCTATGTCCCATGTTGGTAATGACCAGGTCTAGGATACTGGAGCCCCTGGTGGGACAATGAATTAGTTGATCCAGGGCGTTGGAATTTATGAATTCCAAGAACAGTTGGGAAAAGGTGTTGGTACCCAAGTAGTTTTCCCAGTTAATGGCAGGGTAGTTGAAATCACCCAGTATTAGGGTGTTTGGTTGTATCTTAATTTCTTCCAGTATGTTTAGAAAGGTGTAGTGAGAATCTTTGGGCATGGTGGGGGATCTGTAGCAAGCTACAATTTGGATTGCAGTATTACCTAGTGTTAGTTGCACCTGGAGAATTTTTGATGCATTGTGTTGGGCAACTAGCCTGGAGGTGTGAATATCTTTGGTGAATATGGACACTCCTCCACCTTTAGTGTTTCGGTCTTGGTTTGGTGGCCGAAAAGTGTGGTAAGAGTTGTAGCCTCATATTGCAGGGGTGCTCTCTGAAGCCTTGAACCAGGTCTCAGTTACTGCACAGATATCGATGTTCTCCATTTTTAGGAGTGCCTCGAGAGAGTGCATTTTGAGGTTTAGACTTCTAGAATTGAGTAGCATTACCTTCAGATTTTGCATGCTTGTATATGTTATGCTGGTGGTTTTCTCCTTTGAATCTTGCCTAAAAAAGGCACTATAGGGGTGGCAAGACCTTTAGCCAGTAACCTGAATCCCAGCGGTGACAGGTGCAGACCATCTCTGGCAAAGCTTCGTGGTTTGTTGATCATGTCTTCCCAGGCAGACAGATACTGGATCCCCTTTGAATGACACCAGAAGCTTAGCCAATTGTTGAAGTCAGTCATTTTGTCCTTATACTGTTGTATCATTCTGGGAGAAGGCAGGATGCTACTCAGGGCTAGGGTCATACCTGCCTGGGCCACATGATCCGAAAGCTTTTCCATGTCTCTTTTCATGTAGTCCAGGGAGGTACGTCTCAAGTCATTCACTCCAACATGGACAATGACAGAGTCGTATTTGTACTTGTTGTGGAGTGACTTGAGTGCATGCGTTATGTGGTGGATCTTGGCACCCAACAGGCAGCTGACTGTAATTTTCTCCTTGTTCAGCCTGGTGAGTGGGACATCGGTGTGCCTGACTATACAGTCACCTATGACTAACGTGTTGGGTACATTTTCGTGCCTTAGGGGGCTGTTGTTGGGTGGCACACTGGTGTTGTGAGCTATGTGTCACTTTTTTCTTATGATAGAGGGAACTAGCTAAATTACCATTAATATCAACCTCTACGTATACATCCAAAAATCAATTGCCGTGTCCAAGCATGACATAGTAAAATTTAAAAAAAAATCAGTGGTATTGTTTAAATAACCCACAAACAATTCCAGTTCACTTTTTGAGCCCCCCATAAAATAAATCTGTCACCCACAAAATGACAATAGAAAATGAAATACTTACGAAACTTATTTACACAAAAAACTTTGTCATCTTCCCATTTACTTAAAACAAAGTTTGCATAGGAGTTTGCACATAGGGTACCCACGGCAACCACCCATTGTTGCAAATAAATATTATCTGCATACGTAAAGATGTTATTTTTTAAAACAAAATCAAGCAAAATACATATAGTATTTGTCATTGTCGTAGTATATTCGCTGTTATGTGTTATTACATGTCTTATAGCTTCAATGCCAAACTCATTAGGTATTGATGCAAAAAGATTCCTTATATCTAAAGTTACTAGTAATACACCCACAATGCTGCCCTTTTGAATCATAAACTCATGTAAATCATTTAAAAACTGTCTAATATCTTTCAAAACATGAGGAAACATAGACAAAATTACTTTCAGCTTCTACTCTATGTAAATAGAGCAAGAGTGTGTCACCCATCCTTCGCCCGCAACAACAGTGCATAAGGGTGGGTTGGTAGCATCCTTATGTAACTTCGGTAAGCCTTTTATCACCGGAACTATAGGATTCACAATATATAGAGCATCATACATGGATTTTTCAAAGGTTCTATTCATTAGTAACTCATAGAGTACATCATGTACATATTTAATGATGTCCTGTAACCTCACAATAGTTATTTTTATATATGTAGTCTATTCTCCTAAAACTGTCAACATCCGTTCATGACATTCAGTATAGTTCATAGTTACAATAGAACTCCCCTTATCAGCACGCATAATGCATATGTCATGATTGCCTTTTAGAGTCAAAAAGGCTCACAAGCCTTCACAAAAGTATTCACATGTGGAGGTAGTGGGGTACAAAAGTTGCAAGCAGACAGATATCTGGGCTTGAATGGATTTGTCCCTTTAAAACCAGCATTAGA
The DNA here is from genome assembly GCF_019279795.1 of Protopterus annectens. Lineage (NCBI taxonomy): Eukaryota > Metazoa > Chordata > Ceratodontiformes > Protopteridae > Protopterus > Protopterus annectens. The sequence goes on from NC_056741.1 coordinate 837,491,220, forward strand.
CGGATGTAAATTGTTTTATTAATTGAAATATTGTTTTATTAGTTAGGATTTGTAATGTGATTGGTTGAACATATGTATTTAACTTACTACTTGGATTGTATTTTAGATCTGATGAAGCATTCACTTGAGAATGTGAAAGTGCTTATCTTTTATTAAACGTGATGCTGTTAATATTTTTCTAGTTTTATTTGCTTTTGATACAGTCTGAACCTCTAAGGACTTTTGGTCATTTGTTTGCAATTTATGTAAAGTGGGTATAAACAATAATACATAACATTTGTGCATAAGTTTTTAAAATCATCCTTCTATATTAATGTATCTGAACTATTTCCTAATCAGAAAAAAAGTATCTGTAGTTCTCAGAGTTTTCAATTTGTTTAAAGTTCAAATAATGTCATAACAATGTCAAAAGTTTTAAAAGTGATGTGAAAATCTGAATGGACCTTAGAAATGTTTGACATGACTAATTTCCAACAATAACTATAGGAAGAAAAGAACTTGTACATAGTTGGAAAAAGGAGGAGGGGTAATGAGACAATGTAAAACACAGCTCTAGGTGCCTTCCAGACCACCAATACTTCTGCATCAAAAATAAGTGTCACATTTGGGCTTAATTTAAAATATGAGCTAGACGGTCATCTGCCCACTTAAACTTGTAATTATTTTTGTTTAAGATCTGACAACTAAGCAATGTTTTGTAGCTCTGTGAGTCATTTCTGCCATTGAAATGCACTTGGAGCCTTTGACTGGCTTAAATCATAAAATTAAAGGAACCACTGTTTGCTCACATGTCCAGGAAAAAATCCAGGAAATCAGTGTTTCATTAGCTAGCCTGAAACTGAATGGTGTGTCTCTTGCTAACTGGTCTAAGTGAGGATAAAATGTGTGTGCAGTATTTTAAATGTGATACTTTATTTTTAACATATTTGTTGACCATCTAAACTTACTGGACACCATTATTCTTTTTCAGTTGCAACTTGGAGGCACTATCTGTTTAATGGATCGCTGAGAGTCAGAAAGGCAAATTAAAGTAGAATGAATAAAACCCTGTACCTTGTGCACAGAAAGCTTAGAGCTTTGGCTTTGTACAACTTCCAGGCAGATACACTGCTGTGTCTTTAAGAAGCAAGTTTTTCTGTAATGTACTTAACCTGGTGAACCAGTAGTGTAGTGTTTGTGATAACAGATGAAGCTGTCAGCAACTTTTCTGCAGTGCTGACATTTGTATGTATGAAAGTTGCTGTTTTGCTTCAAGTGCTGGTGTTTGCTGACATTCCTTAAACTGTCAAGCAAGATTGCTTGGTAACCTCTACATCGAGGAATATGTTGGGATTCAGAAAGATCACCACCAAGGACACTAAATACTTTGGCCAAAAGGGGTTGTTTCTGTGATCACAGAAAATGAGACTGAGAAACATGTTAGCTAAAATGAGGAATGACATGTCTATGAATCTTGTGGTGTTATTACTAGTGCTAATCACCACTTTCATGTGGTAATCATCACTGACAGACCAGGCATCATGTTAGCACAATCACCCCTTCATTCATTCATTCGCCATCCCACATGCACATATTCATGCATGCTGCTTCACACATGCACATATTCAAATGTATAGACACACACACACACACACACACACACACACACACACACACACACACACACACACACACACACACACACACACACACACACACACACACACACACACACACACACACACGCACACACTGTCATACCAATTACCTGTCCCTGGGTATACAGAATGTACCTGATGTTGCCTGTTATTTATTTCCTGCCATTCATAAATCATAGATAATTATAGTCAGTAATGGCAGACATTCAAATTTCTTTCTTCTTACTGTTTAGAAACTGCATTGTGATCTTAGACCAGTTACCCTATTAACTTTTTTAAAGTGACCCAGAATAATATTTATAAATTCTCCTTGGTGATGTCTAGTGCTCCTTCTGGCTTTCTCTGAAAGTCTTGAACATAGCCATTTAGACGTATGACAGTCCCCCAGTAGACAACCCCCAACTTTCTCAAGTATCTTTGATATTATAGAACATTCCCGATTTTGCTTCTTATACTTACCCTGTCCATCATAACTCATGGCCATTACAGTAAGTCAATAATGCCAAACTTCAGAGTTTCATACTTGTTCAAAAGCATATCCTGATGAAAGACCTACTTTTTTCCCCCCAAGTTTTCAGTTAGTGCAGAGGACTAAACTTCTGATTTGTTGATGAAATATGTCCCGTGTCAAGGGTGCAGGGATTTAATCTCCTTTTTACAACATTGCTAAGCCAGATTATGTTTATCATAGTCAGTGTTGCAATACTGATTCTTGGGACTTCCTGCCATGCAGAAGCCTATAGCTAACTTGACTGCCAGTGTCTTTTCTCTTCCCCAGTCAGCCAAAGTCCCCAGCTGTAATCAGAGGTATAAGAGATCACTAGCTGACACCGTCTTCAGTTCTTCCTTGCTGTGTAGTCTGATACAACATTGTGTTAGTCAGTGCCATCAGTCCGTCTGTCAGCCTGTTCAACCAGACCATCTACGGATAAGTTCCCCGTTGGGGATATTCCTTATCTTTTTATACTCTTTCATGTTTTTGTTAATGTTTAAAAGGTTTAAAAAGTTAACAGCTGCATTTCTTGTTGGAAGTAAATATCCAAAAGGGATTTCTATTCTTATAAAATAATCCTTAAAGAAATAAAGATAAAATTATTGTATCAACTGACGACTAAAATGTTTGTATACCCATACATAATAAAAACATTATGTATGGGTATACAAACATTTTATTCATCAGTTGATACAATAATTTTATCTTTATTTCTTTAAGGATTATTTTATATTACAAAGTTTGATCTTAGTATTGGATGATAATGTCACATGGTTTTCATTTGAAAAGGTACTTAAACCTTAATAGAGTTTGTAATGGTTATTCTGATGAAGTTCATGGTGGATTAAAAGTGAACGAAAAGCGTCAATCATTTATTTGTGACTTCTGATTTTTTTGACTCCAGTCATTCACTGGCTTTTTGTTATTTGGTTCTTTTGTGTGTGTTTTTAAAGGATTTCTATTCTTATTTCCTTTTTTGCCTTGGGCCTCAGCCCAACATCCTGAACTATTTTTTCTGTAAGAGGTTTAATAATAAAACTATCAAGTGCAGGCTGAATCCCTCCAGCAGCACTCAGAGACAGGTAGGGCTGGGCATTCACTTTCATGGTATCTGCTGGATTCCAGAATTTCACCCCCCCCCCCAAAAAAAAAGGAAAATATGAAGGAACTTGCTGACATCTCTGTGCCTGATTCCCCACTGAAACCTGACATCACCAACACGTCAGGTGATTTTTTAGCCTCTGATGCTACCCCATAAGAGGCAATCATAAGTTTGTCCTAATCTTCCCTTCTCAATATGATGCTGATGTTGGTTGGGTCTGAGAATGCTGTACAGGACTCTGCTTCTAATTACCTAATCCTAATGACTGAGAATGAAGGCAGTATCCCTTTGGTGATTGTAAGGAAAAAAACTGCCAGGGAAATGGATTGAGGTGGTGGCTGCCCATTCACAACCTGAGGTTTATTCCAACCAAGAGTCCTGAAACCCAAGAAATGGGTAGGCTTGCCCCAGCCTAATCTGTCTGAAGTCCAAGGCCCTTCTACCCAGGTCTTATCACAGGACGTAGGTTGGCTCAGGATTTCTTGGACTTGCTGAAGTCTAGGAAGTCCACCCTGGAGAAGGATCCTATTCCAAGAGTCTTGTCTGGCAAAAGAAAAAGGGACAGATCTCCCAGGAAGAATATGACTCCTCTGTCTCAGAAGATGAAGAACTGGCTTATGTGCATCACCTTTCTCCTCAACAGTAGACTGACTGAAGACACCTTATCCTCAGCCTCATCGCCTGTGGATTTATCCTTTGGAGACACCCTTCATAAGATGAAAGAAGTCTTCAACTGGGAATCTAGGGAATTCTCCCAGGATCAAGTAGTCATAGAAAGCTCCTAAGCCTTCCTTTTCCCAGACCTCTGACAATTCCTCCAGTCCATGAGGTCTTAGACAATGTGTATAATGGCTTATCTTTGCAACCCATCTTCCTCCCCCCACTCCTAGAAAGCCAGACCACTGTTACGGAGTCCTAGATATCCACACATTCCTCTATAAAAACCCAGTGGTGGATCCAGCAGTGGTGTTCATGGAATCCTCTATGGAAGCAAATGGGAAACAGCTAATAACACACTGCCAAATGATTGAGAGAGCAGATTGTTTGATAGACTTGGCATGAAGACCTACACCTCAGCCACCCTGGCCTTGAGACCTCCAAACTGCTAGTGCCATATATTCAAATATGTTGTGATATTACTAGAAAAAATCAAATCTATGGCAGAGGGGATACAGGACAAGATCCTCTGGACAGATATCGTTGGATCTGTGCAATGAATGCCTCCAGGTGTCCAGACACCCACAGAAATGTGGCAATGATGCCCTAGATGCGTCACTCATGGTAGCTGCTATAGGGCCAGCCACATGCAGACATGCCTTGCTGAGAGTTCAGCATCTGTCAGAACAGGATAAAGCAGATCTCTTTGATGCTCCTTTAGATAAGGGTTCTTACTTTGGACATTAAGTTGAGCAGATGTTTGAAAACCTGGACAAAAAGTGGGAAAATTGAAATCTGTCAAGGAGTTTTGTTTACCTCCTATCCCCAGATACAGTAGAAAATACCCTTACAAACCCTGCCCTTTTCCTGTAAAGAGAGAGAGAAAACTAAGCAACCAAGGGGAAAAGAGACAGATACCAAAGAAAGTGGCAAACCAATGTACCAGATATGATGGGTTCAAGGATCCTTCCCCTCCTTCTCTTTCCCTCAGATCCCACCCCAATCCTCCCCACCTCCCATTCATTGAGGGAAGTCGGTCTTTCTTCCACAAACAATGGAAGACCATAACCCAAGAAGGTGGGACCTACACATCATCAAAAATAGGTATGCCTTACAGTTTTGAAAGACTACCCGTTTTCAGGTATTCCCATGCCACCAAAGCAGCTAAATAAACTGATACCTCCTCTCTTAAATGTCCTCATATTACAAGGGTCTATTTAAGCACTACCCAGGGAAGAGATCGGGAAAGGATTCTACTCCCATCTCTTCCTAATCCCTATGAAGGAAGATACCTAGGCACATATATTAGATATTTCAAAACTAATCAATGTCCTAGTCATACCAAAATTCAGAATGTTGAACCTCCAAAAGGTTTTACCTCTTATTTTGACAGGGACATGGATGGTGACTCTAGACTTGAAGGATTCCTACTCTCATGTTCCTATTCTACAGGGGCACAAGATATTTCTGTTTCTGAGCAGGGGAATCCCATTACCAATATTGTGCCTTATCATTTGTTTTTCTACTGCTACCAGAGTTTTCACAAAATGTCTGTCATCAGTCACTGCCTTCTGCAGGACCAAGGGAGTCTGCATCTATCCTTACATGGATGACTATCTCATCCAGGCCCACTCCCCAGTATGACTTCTGTAAGCTATGCAAATCACCATAGATTGCTTCCAAAAGGTGGAACTAACCTTCAACATACAGAAATTACAGATGTCCCTCAGTGCCAGGACCTCAGTCATGGGGACAGTTTTGGATTCTGTTCACCAAAGGGCCTTCCTTCCATTGGACAAAATTTCCTTTCTCTCCCAGTAGCTCAGGGACTTGTAAAGCAAACAGACCATTACAGCAAGGGAGTTTCTGGGAGTCCTAGGTTACATGACTTCTTTCATCTTGACGGCAAATCTGGTAAATGGCAAAACTCCACATGAGGAAGCAATGGTGTTTTTTGAAAAATTGTTGGTCTCAGCACCAGCCCTGCCTGGATAGTCCCATACTACTGGTTCCCTGTCTAAAAAGGGATAAGCACTAGTGGGAAAACAACATATTAAAACACCCAGGGAGTCCTTTTCTACTATCACAAGAAACCGTGAAAACAGACAGCTCAGACCTGGCCTGGGGAGCTCGCCTTGGCAAATTCAAGGTACAAGGGACATGGAACAGGCATCACGAAAGTATGCATATCAATTTAAAAGAAATAGAGTACAAATTATTAGTCCACTTTAACTAGGAGATTCTAGGGCATTCTCTCTGATACCCTCCCTGTGGGAACATGTTAAAGGTAGACACATTAAACAGAAATATCGATCCAGTGAACCAGATATGAATTTTCTTCTCACTATTTAACTATTTTCCCCAGTTATGTCAGTTATGTGAAGGAAGAAAAAAAACAACGCTTTTGCATACCCCTGCATCTGTAAATGGGTGACAGACAAGGTGTTAAATGGCAACTTGTTGAACTCAGAAAGAAACCAATACAGCTGACCTAAAATCAGGTACTCGAATGTGCCAGTTTGGCTCATGTGCGAGATTGTGGTATAGTGAGGAAAAGGGAATTTGCCCTTTCTCCACTGTAGTGTGACCACAGATTTGGTATATATAATTATCAGGGTGTGTGCGAGTGCATGTGTGGGGTTAGTACCCCTGCAGAAAAAAAAGTTTACTGTTGTTGTTTGCTTTTTTTTTGATAGGGTGCATTTTGAGTATTTGTGCTTGATAAGTTGCAATTCAATATGTTGCTTTTTCAATAAAGCAATATACACTCCTGTAAATATACTAACTCTGAGATCACACAATACTCTATAGAGAAATTTGATCACCATACCACTCCATGTTCTCATCATAAGCTCAAAAAGCAAATCACCTATACATAATAACACAAAAACAGTGTTTCTGCAGGGGTGCAATCTCCCTGCAACTTCCATGGGGCACTGTACTCCCCATACCACTGTTTTATAAAAAGGTCATGCAATAATGGAGTAAGGGAAAACTTCCTAAAACTTCCTTACCTCCACTATCAAAGTGCTCTCATCTAAGATATACATTTTGACACAATGCGTGGAGCCCACAAATATAAACATACAAATATTTATCCATATAGTTTATACAGCTATATCTTTATCTATATATGTATATATATATATATATATATATATATATATATATATATATATATATATATATATATATATATATATATATATATATATATATATGTACATATATATGGGTCCCCATCAGATTGTCGACACTTAAAAATGCCGAATTTCATATGGCCGAGCCCATATGATCGACATTTGAAATGCCAACAATGCGGAACCGACATCTCCATACAGTGCTGACTGGAAATATTTCCATTCCTGCACTGTAGTGCAATCTCGCAGTTGGCATATTTAAGTCAGGGGGGTGCAGAGGGGATTGCCACCCTGCTAGAAGTATTTAGGTAAGTGTTTGTTGTTTTTTACTTTTGTATTTCATATGTTCGACATTTGAAATGTCCATCATATGGTCTCGGCCATATGAAATTCGGCATTTTGAAGTAGATCCATACACACACACACAGACACGCACGCACACACACACACACATATATAATATATATATATATATATATATATATATATATATATATATATATATATATACTGGATATAAAAAGTGTACACACCCGTTAAAATGCCAGGTTTTTGTAATATAAAAAATGAGACCACAATAAATCATTTCAAAACTTTTCCCACCTTTAATGTGACCTATAACCTGACAATTCAATTAAAAAACAAACAAATCTGACAGGGGAAAAAATATAAAAAATAAAAAACATACAATAAGCTGGTTGCATAAGTGTGCACACCCTTAAACTGATATTTTGTTGAAGCGCCTTTTGATTTAATTACAGCATTCAGTCTTCTTTGGTAGGAGTCTATCAGCATGGCACATCTTGACTTGGCAATATTTGCCCACTCCTCCTTGTAAAAGCAATCCAAATCTGTCAGATTGCGAGGGCATCTCTTGTGCACAGCCCTCTTTAAGTCACCCCACAGATTTTCTATTGGATTTAGGTCTGGGCTCCGGCTGGGCCATTCCAAAACTTTAATTTTCTTCTGGTGAAGCCATTCTTTTGTTGATTTGGCTGTATGCTTGGGGTCATTGTCATGCTGAAAGTTGAAATTCCTCTTCATCTTCAGCTTTCTAGCCGATGCCTGAAGGTTTTGGGCCAAAAGTGACTGGTATTTGGAACTGTTCATAATTACTGCCAGCTTGACTAAAGCCCCAGTTCCAGCTGAAGAAAAGCAACCCCAAAGCATGATACTGCCACCACCATGCTTCACCATGGGGATGGTGATTTTTGGTGATGCAAAGTGTTGTTTTTGTGCCAAACGTACCTTTTGGAATTGTGGCCAAAAGGTTCAACCTTGGTCTCATCAGACCATAGCACATTTTCCCACATGCTTTTGGGAGACTTGATGTATTGTTTTGCAAATTTTAGCCGGGCCTGGATGTTTTTCTGTGTAATAAAAGGCTTCCTTCTTGCAACTCTACCCCATATCCCAGACATATGGAGAATACGGGAGATTGTTGTCACATGTATTACACAACCAGTACTTGCCAGAAATTCCTGCAGCTCCTTCAGTGTTGCTCTAGGTCTCTTGGCAGCCTCCCTGACCAGTTTTCATCTTGTCTTTTCATCAATTTTGGAGGGACGTCCAGTTCTTTGCAACGTCACTGTTGTCCCATATTTTCTCCACTTTTTGATGACTGTCTTCACTGTGTTCCATGGTGCATCCAATGCTGTGGAAATTTGTTTGTAACCTTCTGCTGACTGATACCTTTCAACAATGAGATCCCTTTGATGCTTTGTAATCTTTCGGTGAACCATGGCTTTTGCTGTAGTAGGCAACTGAGTAAATGCCAAGAAAATCCTACTAGGAGAGCTGAACTTTATTTGGGGTTAATCAGAGTCTCTTTATTTGATGTCAGGTGTATACCCAAAAAGACTGAATGCTGTAATTAAATCAAAAGGTGCTTCAGCAAAGTATTGGTTTAAGGGTGTGCACACTTATGCAACCAGCTTATCGTACATTTTTTTTAGAATTTTTACACTAACAGATTTGTTTGTTTTTCAATTGAATTGTACAGTTATAGTTTACATTAAAGGTGGGAAAAGTTTTGTGTGCATGTATACACACACACACACACACATATATATATATATATATATATATATATATATATATATATACCTATATATATATAAATGCATCAAAACACAAAATATTGATCAATATGTAATCAAACACAACTGCTTAATCACCCGCCAATCAAAAATACAAAAAAAGCTAAACATTGTTTTACAGGGGGGCACCCCTCCACATACTGACTGCTAATGATATATACCAACTCCAACATTGTACTGCAGTGGAGAAAGAGAAAATTCTCCATTCCCCACTCTAGCATGATCGTACATACATTTCAAAAGTCATTATGTGCGATCACCTGAGTTTGGATCACATACACTGGCTTTTTTCAGTAGAGAACATGAAAGTCTGACCAGCTGATTGAAAGCCATATATAAGCTGTAAGAAGAAAGGGATGAGGAAAGCCCTGCAGAGTTTGTTTGTCCTTTGTCAGGAGCAGTGAGCTTGGAAGTGAAACAGCAAAAAAAACTAAAAATACACCAAGAGGATGGTGGAAACTGGAATATGTTCCTATTAAAGGAGTCCTGAACTACTGAGAAAGAGAAAGAGAAAGTGGTGGAGAGAGGGGCTATGGAGAAGTTACCTTTGTAAATGAACTGCCAAACTTTGTAAATATTTATTTTGTTTATGATAAAACACTCACTACACTCATATATCTATCTATCTATATATATATATATATATATATATATATATATATATATATATATATATATATATATATACATATATATATGTATATATATTTAAAAGCATGTTACACATTTACATATTTAGCACATATTTTTAAAAGCACACTGCATATTTTCCAAAATCAGCATGTTACAACTACTCCTTCCCAGCACAAAATTAGGGATTTTGGATTCATAAATACAGGTGTATGCCCTTGACAACTCATTAGCATTTTGCATGGCTAGATCATATCTGCGAGTCACTGTATATAGGAAGGGATGAGGGGACAGTGTCCAGTGACACAATTTAATTTCGCCATCACTTTGACAAATGAACCATTCCTAAAGGGCATGATCTGTTGCCAAACTGAAGTTCCTGCCTAAGAAATAACATAAGACATTGAAAGCACACTTTATAATTAAACACTCACTTTCTGCACTGAATATCTCCCCTTTGAATTGCTCAGTTTTCTCCTGATATAGCAGATACTCCTCTCCTTGACTATCTTGGGATAATACCGCTCCCTGATTTTACTTCCAATCCATTTGTATAGAGAGTAAACTCTTCGATAAAACCAGGAATCACTAACACAGATTCACAACAAAGGATCCTTTTCTAGTCCATGAAATGTTCTTTCTATTTCAAGAGATCATTGCACCTCAACCAGAGCTTTCCTTCTTGTGAGATCTGTCAGAGGCAACAGTCACAAAATAAGGCATAGATATTTTTTGCAATAGCCTTTAACTGTCTCTTGCTGATGTGTACAGACCAGTTTTATGACCCCCTATACTTTCTAATCATGGTCTTACCACCCCACTTACTTTTAGATATCCCAAAGACTTTGCCTGTGTTATAGGTTCCAGCACTGCCTGTACCTTACCTAAGTAAGACTCCCAGTCATCTGAATGAATGACTGCTTCATTAATGCAGCAGCATGTCATGGGTAGGTCACACAGGAGCACTGTGTACTGAAATAAACCATCAGGGTGGATAAAGGTTATTTTCTCTTCAGCATCATGTCCAGTGTTGTTAAGTTCCTGGGTTTTCATAGGTTCTCGATCAAGCTTTGACGTGCAAGTTTCCTAAAGTCACTGCAGAATCTAGTACTCTCAGCAGGTTTTGGAACTAGCATTACTGGGTTGTTTCAGTCACTGTGTACTTCTTCTATCATGCCTAGTCTGTACATTTTTGAACTTCTTTCTTTACTGTTTTTATGACTCTGGTATTCTGCAAGGTTTCTGACTAACTTTCACTCCAAGTGATGTCACTGTTATGGTTTAGCAGTTTAAATCTGTCAGGCATTTCTGAAAATCTTCCTTTACTTCTTAAAAAGAGTTCTTACTTCTTGCTTTTGTATAGCACTAACGGGTTGTTTCAGTCACTCTGTGCTTCTCCTACTATACCTAATTTGAACATTTTTGAACTTCTTCCCTTACTGTTTTTATGACTATGATACTATGTAACGTTTCTGTCTAACTTTTGCTCCAGGTGACATCTCTGTTATGTTCTAGCACTTTTGTTCTCCCATACATTTCTGAAAACATTCCTTTATTTTTTTAAAAAGAGTTCTCTTACTTCATGCTTTTGACTCCTGAAAAGGAGTCTTCTTATTGTACTTAGGTTCATAGGTTCATAGGTATATACATGGCTATTGCCCACCAGGGCCTTTAAAAACCTAGCCATGCAACCCAACCCAGTTGTGTCCCTATGTATCATGCGATTTTATTAGGAGGGGGTGTGACAGTTAAAAAGTTTCAGAAGGTTATGTGGGGGTATATTAGTTTGGGCATTACTGTCTGCCTCTGTCTATCAGAGATGTGGGGGTCAGTCCCAGGTGAATTTCTAATTTCCACATCCACTGGTCAAGATTATGCTTAAATAGGATTAGGGATGGACTGTGCTTTACATGGATGGGGAGCTTATTGCAGAGTATGGGGTCCTCTGAGACGCATGCCTGTCTTGCTAACATGTCTTATTTATGTCATAAATAAAATTATTCTGATGCTATTCATTTTGTGGATGTCGTCAGAACTGGATCCGAGAATACCTTGTATGCCAGGCATACATCACATCTTGGTAACCTGTAGAAGGCAGATTATAGAGACAGGACTTTAAGGCACTCAGTATAGGACAATGTGTTTATACCCTGGATTTTCTGGTAAAGAACCTTTGTGGGTGATCCAGTTGTTGAATATATCTGGTCAGGTACATGTCAAAGGGGGCATTATACTCAATGATTGGTCTGATAAGGGCCGAATAAAGTGGTACTATGACTTCCTTGGTCGTAGAAGCTATGCTCTTATTTGTAAGGGCAACATATAATGATTTTCTTACTATCTTGGTCACATGTTGGTCAAAGGCCAGTTTACTATTTACTTATGTTCCCAGATCCCGGACTACCAGGTCAACTCTTAGGGGTCTCTTATTGATGGAGTAATTAGACTGGGAGGTAGTTTTCCCAAAAAGCACTATAATGCATTTCTTGTCATTCAATTTTAATCCATGACTTTGGCACCACTCACTTGTCTGTGTTCAACACTTCAGGTAGTTTCTCAAGCATAAAATTCAGCTTGCCAGCTCTCTGCAGCATTACTTCCTTCCTTCCGTACTTTCAGTACATTAATGGCATATATTTGTTCTCTTTTTCTGGCTGTCTAGCCCTACAGCTAACTATGCTGATTGTTTTGATAGCCTTAAATAGTTCCTGACATTTGCAAATGGCCAATATTTTTTTTTCTGTGCAGGAGCTACTTGATCTTCTGGTTTAAGTTCTGTAAATTGGGTATTCTTATTATAGAACTGTTGTTTTATTTCCTATGTTCTTTCTAGATACTGCCTTACCATGGACATTACCAGCTTTAATACATCATGCAAACTAACAGAGTATTCTATCACACCTTTGAATGAGATGTTTTCTTCTCCCAACACTCTTTAGCAATATCAAGCAGCCCTGTCAAATGCCTGCCGTGCAACAATTCAGATGGGGAAAAGTCAGTTGAAGTTGTGTCACATCTCTGATCGTGAACAGTAACACAACAACTGGGCCTATCTGCATATAACTTTCCGTAGCATGGATTTCATTGTTTTATTAAATCTATCTCCCTTAAATCTCAATACTAACATATTTATCCAATGATAGCACACCAATGTCTTCAACTATTTGACTTTAAAGCACTGATGCAACTGATGCAGTACTCTTGACAATAAGAGAGCACCATGGTTAGTAAATGTCTCTTTGGAGATACTCATGCTGGGGAATAAAAGTACCTGCTTCCTGGCAATAGCTATAACCTTACCTTTGAATAATGGCACTGCTTTGGGAAATTTTGTATGACAGTCTATTGTAATTATTATGCACTGACATTCTTTGCTACATTTTACTAGTGATCCCACAATGTCTACTGCAATATATTCAAATGGTCTGTTTGTGTCTTTCGGCTTTTCCCAGTTAGGGGTCGCCACAGCGGAACTCCGGTCCACTAATGATTGGCAGTAGAGTTTTACATGCTGGCTTGCCGGGCCTAATGCACCACCTTCAACGAAGGAACGCCCATTCATGCATGTTGCCACACAGAAGACGCTCTAACTGAGAATCGAACGGGCAACGTCTAACTGTGAGGCGACTACTTCCTTGATATGTCTGAGGATCGGCTGACTCTCAAGATAGGAAGCAGCTTTCTGATAATGTACAAGAAGCACAGATGTACACCTTTTTCATTATGCCTGTCCAGTAAAATATGGCTAATATTCTTTCCTTAGTTTTGTCCATCCCCAGGTAACCTCACAATACCTGATTAAGGACTACAAATTAATTCCCGAGTCTTATAAGGTTTAAGTACTACTTACTCATATAGAATAAACAAGTTATCTTTTAATTCAAAATAGGGGTAAAACATAATGGAAACTACTTTCCTTTACAAACTTTTTTTTTTTTGCATACATTAAGTTATTTATTTATTTACTGACATTTGATTACCGGGGAAGTCTGACTGGGTAGGTGCCCATTTTCAGCAGTGGCCCAGGGAGAAAAGCTCCAAAGTATAATTTTACAAGCTTGAAAAATAATACAAAAACATCTACAATGTAAATTATATAATATTACACATAATGTGACAACATTAATTAAAAATAAATACAACTCACATGACAATAATTTAATATTTAGAGAAATTTAGCCAATTTAGAGAAATTAAAGGTAAATAACTGGTAGCTGCTGTGAGACAAAAAGCGACTCAGAAGGTATTGAAAATTCCTTTATAACTGCTGAGCAACCAAGACAGCACTCCAAATGGTAACTTAAGAAATAAAGCAACACTCAAAGTAATAAAACAACACTCCAAGCAGTATTAAGCGCTTTCATCAACTAAATGACTTCATCAGAATGAAATACTGCTACTAACAACTGTTTAAATATAAATCATGAACCAATCATCTCAAACTTACATCACTTCCTTCCAGAATACTATACTAAATCAAATTACTATATTGACAATTTTTAAAATATTTAAAACCTATCTATTATACATAGTCCATAAATAGCTATTATAAGCATTAAACAAAGATGACATCTACCTAAATCACAATAAAAACATAGATCTTAATTGCGACACTGAAGACATAGATATCCTATCATTCAACCCAGGTGAATGATATGCATCCAGTCTTATTTGCCACTTAAGCTCAACAATTTCTAAATAATCATCGACTGCCCCCCCCCCCCCCGTGGTCCCATAGCAGCCTGTTCCAATATAAAAAATGTAAAAGAATGGTTAGGTTTATTACAAATATGCTTATATAATGCATTAGTCTCATTTTTGTGTTTAGTGTCATATAAATGCTGGTGTACTCTATTTCTGAGGACATTCTTAGTCTTTCTCACATAATAACTTTCACACTTCGTGCACAGTGCCAGATAGACCACCCCCTTACTATAACAGTACATTTTCTTATTATTAGTAATAATCCCAAAATTTTTAATTTAATTTTCTCTGTATTCATAACATAAGGGCATTGGGTACATCTTCCACACTTGAAAGTCCCTCCTTGTCGTGTTTCATATTTTGTTTTTTCAAATAATCCCTTAAAAGAAGTATCCTTTTTATAAACTACCTTAGGTTCAATACCATCCTTCGCCTGCAAATCAAGGTCTACCTCAAATATTTTCCAATATTTGGAAATAATATTTCTAATATTTAAAAAAAATCACTGGAATACGTAAGGGTAAACACTCATCCAAAATCCATCAAATTATTACAATTTCCCTGACCTCCAATGCTTTTTACAAGAAAACTGAATTTAGCTTTATATTTTCAAAATGGTAGTATGAACATTGAGCCTTTGGAACTTCGGAGACATAGTACTTTTTCACCCCCTTCTCACCCTTTAGTACAATTATTTGAAAATCTATGTGAATTTGATATCAGGAAATTATTACATGGAAAGAACAAGAGAATTGATAGTTATAATTTTGAAAGGAGGGAAGCTATTTTGCTTAAGGACGTTCTTGAACAACATGATATCAGGTTAATGAAACCTGATAAAGGTGGTGGTTTGGTCATAATGAATGTGAATGACTACAACAGTAAAATGTTTGAAATGTTGTATAGTGAGGTATACCTAGAAGTTTCTCATAATGAAATGAATTTGGCCTACCGTAATATAGATTTAGAATTAGAACAGCTATTACTTAATGGGCAAATTACTATTGAGACTTATAACTATTTGTCAACTGTACATTCTAGAATACCGACAATTTTTGGTATACCAAAAATTCACAAATCCATCTCCAATCCACCTTTAAGACAGATTGTTGATGCTAAGGCCTCAAAAACCTATAGTCTTGCTAAATTTGGTGACAGTAAGGTCAAAAATGTACTTAATAGTCGTAGTTCTTTGATAAAGGACTCATGGGACATCCTTACAAAAATTCAACATGGCATGTTTGATAAGAACCTCATTCTGGCCACTATTGATGTGTGTGACCTATTTTCGGTTATACCTCATCAAACTGGCCTTGAATGGTTCTACGACTATTTATGTGTCAATTTTGTCACCTTTGAAGGACATCTTTTTAAACAAAAGCAAGGGGTAGCAATGGGTGCGTGCTGTGCTCCAGTTTTTGCAAACATTGTTTTGGCACAATGGGAAGACCTGTTTGTATTTAATTCAGAATTTACGGCTTCATGGGTATTGTATGGGCGATACCTTGATGATATTGTCCTTTTCTGGAATGGTAGTGAAGATGACTTGGAGAAGTTCTTCACATACATAAATGATGCAACTGGTTTCCTTAAATTTACTATGAATAAGAACTTGGATTTTGTTAATTTCTTGGATGTTACTATTAGGAAGGACTATATTAATAATTGTTTCATTTCTCAATTATATAGAAAACCAACGTACTCCAATTCATTGCTACATTTTGCAAGTGCGCACCGATTGCACCAAAAGAAGGCCCTAGTTAAGGGTCAGTACGTGAGAGTGGCTAGAATGGTCTCTGATTTTGATGATTTCCTGAAAGAATGTGAAGTAATGAAAAACATGCTTTGTAGGAGAGGTTACCCTGAAGCCTTTGTCTTTGATATATACAATTAAGTTAAAATTAAGAGAACTAGTGGGCATTTTTCTTGCCTATTAGCTCAGGTCACTATTGGAGGTCAGGGAAATTGTAATAATTTGATGGATTTTGGACGAGTGTTTACCCTTACATATTCCAGTGATTTTTTAAATATTAGAAATATTATTTCCAAATATTGGAAAATATTTGAGGTAGACCTTGATGTGCAGGTGAAGGTTGGTATTGAACCTAAGGTAGTTTATAAAAAGGATACTTCTTTTAAGGGATTATTTGAAAAAAACAAAATATGAAACACGACAAGGAGGGACTTTCAAGTGTGGAAGATGTACCCAATGCCCTTATGTTATGAATACAGAGAAAATTAAATTAAAAATTTTGGGATTATTACTAATAAGAAGAAAATGTACTGTTATAGTAAGGGGGTGGTCTATCTGGCACTATGCACGAAGTGTGAAAGTTATTATGTGGGAAAGACTAAGAATGCCCTCAGAAATAGAGTATACCAGCATTTATATGACATTAAACACAAAAATGAGAATAATGCATTATATAAGCATATTTGTAATAAACCTAACCATTCTTTTACATTTTTTATATTGGAACAAGCTGATATGGGACCATGTGGGGGGCAGTCAATGATTATTTAGAATTTGTTGAGCTTAAGTGGCAAATAAGACTGGATGCATATCATTCACCTGGGTTGAATGATAGGATATCTATGTCTTCAGTGTTGAAATTAAGATCTATGTTTTTATTATGATTTAGGTAGATGTCATCTTTGTTTAATGCTTATAATAGCTATTTATGGACTATGTATAATAGATAGATAGGTTTTAAATATTTAAAAAATTGTCAATATAGTAATTTGATTTAGTATAGTATTCTGGAAGGAAGTGATGTAAGTTTGAGATGATTGGTTCATGATTTATATTTAAACAGTTGTTAGTAGCAGTATTTCATTCTGATGAAGTCATTTAGTTGACGAAAGTGCTTAATACTGCTTGGAGTGTTGTTTTATTACTTTGAGTGTTGCCTTATTTCTTAAGTTACCATTTGGAGTGTTGTCTTGGTTGCTCAGCAGTTATAAAGGAATTTTCATTACCTTCTGAGTCGCTTTTTATCTCACAGCAGCTACAAGTTATTTACTAGTTTGTGGACTTTGTTTTACTTCTCAGAAATTAAAGGTAAGTTAGTATAATACTAATAATGCAGGCGGTTGGTGTGACAGAGCAAGATGCAGAGGATAGGAAGAAATGGAAAGAGATGATCCGCTGTGGCGACCCCTAACGGGAAAAGCCGAAAGAGAGAGAATGAGTATAATACTAATATATAATAATCTTGATGATAAATAGGAAATACACCCCGGGGATCACTTCTGTGTCTCTGTTCAACAGTGGCACAGGAAAATAACTTTCTTGGGTGGTGTAAACCAGGGAACCTTGTTGGCTAGGCTTTCGTAGGCCCTCGGGCCGATAGCCTAGTACCAACCTATGAACCTATACAAACAATAACTGCAATGTGAAGTGAGAGGGGAAAAAAAGCAGGGTTATGGTATATTTAGAAAGAGAGTCAGAGGAGAGAAATTGATGGAAGTTAGCAAGTGAGTAAAGAAGATAAGGAGGAGGAGTAAAGTATGAATAGGTACTTGTTTATATTTAGGAATATAGTTTATCCTGGGGTTGAGCAAAAACAGAGCCAGACTTTTGGTTAGGAAGTCTTTCAGAATGGTTTTATAGGACTGGAGGGAGGGTATTGACCTGATGGATACATGTAAGGAGTGCCAGGACTTGGCAACAAGGTATGAGTACAGACCGTGCCCAGCAGATCTGATCGGTTTGCGGACAGAGATAGGTTTCTGGTCAATAAATTGTAATGACCAAGTAGAACTGCAGTTATATAGAATGGTACTTTAGTACCAAACAAGCAGATGAATGCTGTATAACTTTATACGTGGTAAGAAGCTGTGTTTATGTTAGTTGATGGAGTAGTTCTAACCATTGTAGGCCTTTTAGTACAATACAGTAGTGGGTTCTGAAAGGGGTGCTTGATGCAAATGTTGCCACTTTATTATAATACTGTTCAAGTTTTGCTTTTGTGATGCCTGGAGGTTAGTAAGGATGAGATCACTATAAAGTAGTGAGGGGAAGAGGTAGGCAGTGGCAAAAGTAGTTTTGGTTGCATTGGTGAGAAGTTTTTACTCTGTAAAGCATCCCTAGTTGTTGGTGGGTTTTTATGCAATTTTGTATATGCAGATCAGATTTAAGATTATCAGCCAGTATCACCCCTAATAATTTGCTATGTAAAGTGACTTCAATGTTTGTATTATTAAGAGAGATGAGTTTAAATTCTGATTTTTCATGAGAAAGGGATTTGAGCAAAAAAAGTAGGTTTTTTTGGGGGGGGTGAGCATGAGCTGCGAGTTACAAAGACATGTTTCAGTGGCTGTTAAAGTTTACTCAGTAATTCTTTGGAAAAGTAACAGGTTGTCTGATGCCCATGAAAGTGTGGAATCATCTGTATATTGTATTAGGGAGACCTGTGGTGTGGATCTGTGGAGGGTGTTGGTGAGAATGTTAAAGATGAGGGGACCATGTATAGAGCCTTACGACACACCAGTGGTGACTGGGAGGTATGGAGAGATAGTGGAATGCCATTTTACTGACTGTTACTTATTGGACAAATATCTTTTAAACCCTAGAAAGGTAAGCAGAGATAGACCAAGTAAGAACATTTAAAGTAGAAGTTTGCTGTGACAAACTGTGTTGAAGGCTTTAGACAAGTCCAAAAGAAACCAGTGGACAGAGATTAGTGTAGTTAAAAACAGAACCAAAATCAAAACTATACAAAACTCAGGAAAGCCAGAAGAGAACATTTAACAGATTAAGTATTTCATCCAAGATAAAGAAAAGACTTCTTCAAAATGACGGGTCTATATTAGATAGTCGAAGTTCCGTAACTCTGAACACCTAATGGTCAAACCATTAAATTAAGTTACAAAACTTCGACTATGCAAAAAAAAAAAAAAAATACAAATGTACAAATCAATAACTTCTTGTAAGCAGGGGGGCAAACCCCCCTACACCCCAGCGTGGGGGCTGTGCCCCCAACACCCCC
This sequence comes from Protopterus annectens, assembly GCF_019279795.1. Lineage (NCBI taxonomy): Eukaryota > Metazoa > Chordata > Ceratodontiformes > Protopteridae > Protopterus > Protopterus annectens. The sequence goes on from NC_056741.1 coordinate 837,510,673, forward strand.
CGCTACTTAAATATACCAACTCTGAGAACACACCACATTGAAGTGAATGGAAACCTCTGCTTATGGAGATTTCCATTCAAACACTCGAACTTTTACAAATTCAAATTTGTAGTCTCGACCATATGTGGTTCGAACTTGTAAAAGTCTGACTACGTGGATGGAACCCAAAATGACTATACAAGGTAAAACATGCTAGGTATACAAAGTAGACAACTGCATAAAACCCACTTGACCAGAAATAATTTAAGAAATTAATAAATATTCACACAAATATGATCATTTTTTAGATTTTTCTAACTTGGCTGAATTCTTGTTAAAACACTAATCAATAAAATAACATCATTAGGACCTAGATGTTGTGAAGCATTTAATCTAAATTGCCAAATGTACTCTAACCTGTTAAATGGCCCACTCATAACATCAATATGTACTTGTTTTAAAACTGTGAACCAGGGCTGGGCCATTTAAGAACAGGCTAGAGTACTGCAAGTTAATCTGGCAGTCTGGCAACTTAGATTCCTTAATGATATTATTTCATTGATTAGTGTTCTAAAGATGAATTCAACCAAGTTATACAAATCTTAGAAGTGTTTATATTTATGCATATATTTATTAATTTCTTAATAAGTGTTTAAATTTTGATTAGAAGGTGTGTTTCTAATTTCCAGTCAAGTGGGTTTTATACAATTATGTTACCTTGTAATTGTCATTCTGAAGAAGTCTGTTTTTTATCCTGGGCAAAAGCTCCTAACCAATTAAACATACTCCTCCAGACTTCCTGCGCTTTGTGCAGTTTTGATTTTGACTTTAGATAAGTCAAGAAATAAGAAGAAGACTAGTTTGCCATTATCTCTGTCTTTATTGGCAGTATCTATAAAGGTTAGAAGTGCAGTGTTTGCACTATGGTAGGGAAAGAAGCTGTCTTTTGTAGAGGACAACAGCTCTTCCTACAGGAGATGTTTAGCAATTGTTATTGAATACAGCTTTCAAGTATTCTGGAGAGGAGAGATAAGACTGGAGAATAAGCATACTAGTACCAGTGTACAAGAACAAAGGGGACATTCACAGCTGCAGGCAGTATAGATGTACCAAACTCCTGCCACACTGCATTAAAGTCCTAGACAGGGTGATTGATAAACAAATACAAAGAGTAGTAGACACTAAGATGGGAGATGAGCAGTTCGGATTCAGATCAAGATGCAGCACAACTGACACAATGTTTGTTGTGAGGCAGATTGTTGAGAAGAAGCTAGAGATGAGGAAAGAGTCCAATTGGGCATTCTTAGGCTTAGAGAAAGCATATGACAAGTTGCCAAGAAAGCTGATTTGGGCAGTTTTGTGATGGTTCAAAGCCCCAGAAACATTGGTAGAACTGGTGTAGGCTATGTCCAAATAACCACTGACTCAAGTGTGAACAGTGCTTGGACTCACAGAGGGGTTCCTAGTGGGACTGGGTCTACATCAGGGTTCATCTCTGAGCCCACTGCTATTCATACTGGTGACAGACAACATTAGCAAAGATGTCGGAAGGGACAGGTTGACAAAGTTGCTGTATGCAGACGCTGTGGCATTGCAGGTAGACTCTGAACAAGAACTTCAGCAAAGGATGGAGGAATGGAATGTAAAATTGAAGGCTCATGGGTTGACACTGAGCACAGATAAGACAGCTACAATGGCAGCAAATTGGGGAAATCAGAACAAGTTTGAGAATTGAGATAGAAGGAAAAGTGGTGGAACACTGGCACAGAGTGTCAGGTGTAGAGTAAGACATAAGAATGCCAAAAAATCTGAAAAGTAATGTGTATGAAACACTTGTGACCAGTACTTTTGTATGATACAAAACTTGAGTAGTAAAAGCACAGCAGATCAGTAAGCTAGAGGTCATGAAGATAAAGTGCCTGAGATGAGTGGTGGGATGCACTTTGTGGGACAGATGAAGAAATGAGGACATCAGAGCAGAAAAGGACAAAGAGAGCAGATTATGGTGTTGCAGCCAAATGCGCAGAAAAGCAGAAGACAACCTGGTAAAGAAGATTTGGGACAGACAGAAAGCAAGAGAAAATGAGGGCATCCAGCAAAGAGGGGGATGAATTATGTGAGAGAAGACCTGTGACAGTCAGGCATGAATAGTGAAGAAGGTAGGAGAGTGGCACTGAATCAAAAGAGATGGCGATAGTTGACACGACACCTCAACCCCATGCAGAAAATGGAAAAAAAGGGGACTGATGATGATGATGAGGAATAAGATTGCTGTAGATCTAAAGTTAGTGATGCCTGCTGAATTTCTTGCTTTGTGTAGAGGGATGTTTGTTTGTTTTTCAGAGAAAGAGAATGTGGGATTCCTGGATTGACTTATTTGTAAGGATTGAGACATGACAGGCAATGTTACTGTTTGCTCTTTTAAGGTACTCACTTGGAAGGTCATCAGCTGAAATAGGCATGGTTTGAGTTTGTTTAGGAGTATTTTTATATAGGATGCAGGCACAGGTTTGAAGGTCAAAGTGGATGTGGTGACATATGGCTGTTGGGCAGGGCTGGGATTATATGTTAGGGAATCCTTGGTTAGGGACATTGCTATTTTCGAAATAAGAGTTGAATTCTATTGCAGTTTTGATTGGTGAGTTATTGGAAGATGGGTTAAGGATGAATTGCTGGTTGGGATGTAAGATTTCTTAATGGTTGACCAGAATTTTTAGGGTTCTGTTTACTATTGTTCTGAATGTTGTTATGCTATAGTTTTTTTTTTGTCTTAATTTACTTGCTTTTCAGTATAGTTGTGGGACATTTTGAAGTTTTCAAAATATTGCAGAATTTTATAATTATAATTTTTCCGTGCTTTTTTCTCTATCCTGTATTAACATTCTACTCATTTTGGATTACCAAATGGCATTATTTGTTTTTTCAATCTGTTCCTTCTATGAGATTCAAAGCTATTTAGGATATTTAGGAAAGCTGTAGTGAATTAATTTACAGCATCATCTAATGGAATAATTTTTTAGGATGTTCCAGTTAATAAATAGGGTAACACTTTGCATGCTTTTTATAAACATGCTCTTCAAGTGGATGTGTGAGATGTCTGGTTGTACAGACTGAGAGACTGTACCTATGAAAGCCTGACACTATGCCTGTGGTGGTAACTTTACTATGGTCTGACACTAGGATCTAGTCTAATAAGAAGTTTGATGTTCTCCTATAATATCTGGGGCTATTAATTAATTGTGAGAAACTGTAATAGTTCATGCTGGTTGTAGGGGAGTTAGAAGTTATGTTCAACCAACCGATATTGACATCACCTAGTAGTATTTATCTTGTGGAACTGTTAGGGATATGCGGTGTAGGATGTCTTTCAGTGTAGCTATATTGCTGCCAGCAGGGATGTAAAGGTCAGTAATACATGATTATTAATATTTTTTACTTTCTGGAAAGTAATAAGAAGCTCTGCTGAGTTGAATTTTGGTAGTGATTTGTTGAGGGGGGAAATGTGGTGATTGTTGGGAAATGTTAAAGCATCACCTTCCCTCTTTATACTGTCATTATGGATGACAGTATAGCCAGGGGGTATCATGCAGAGTCATTTATGCTGTATTTAAGCCAAGTTTCAGTTACAGCTAAAATATTGGACTTTTGTTGGGTAATCCAGGAATGTAGTTCAGTAGCTTTATTTCTTATGCTTCTAACATTTATGGTGGCAAAAGTTAAGATTACTGTGGTGGGAAGTTGATCATTATGGGGTTGGAGTAGTATATGGAAGGTAATTGTCTTGATGTTGGTTGTGATAGATCGGGCCACGTTTAGGGTTAATGTCTCCTGCTAGGAGTTTAGTATATTGGGATATTACTGACTCTTTTTTGGGTGGCATTATTTTTCCACTTAATTTTATTTTGATTTGAGTTGGAATGGAGTTAATCAGTCTAAATTTGGGGTAAATGTGAGGGGGTGTCATTAAATACGTTCGGTGTGATGTGTGGAGAGTTTATGGAGGAAGTATGGCTAGGTGGTGGGGATAGAGATGGAGAGATGTTGAGAGCTATTATTGAATCCTGTTAGGATGAAAGATGTGTCAGTAGGAGGAGAAGAATAGAGGAAATGCTGAGAAGTAGCATGATTAATTAAAGGTATCTGTATTTTATTAATGGCAACTACTGAGGAAGAAGGAATCTGGAAGCAAGCAGGAAGTTGCAGGACTATATGATATTTAGTGGTGGTATAGTCTGAAAGCTGGTAGAATGTAGGTATGAAGATAATATTTTCAGTGAAAGAAGGGAATTAGGTTGTTCTGCTATTTTCTCTTATGTTTCTGAAATGTAAGAAATAGAGAGGCTTGAAAGGATAGAATATGAGGATGTAGTTAAGATAGGAAATAGTGACGGTTTATTTGGGCGAAAACAGAAGTTGAAATGTACAGTACTAGATACGTACTGTTGAAGAGTGGTTTGAGATGGAATGGATATACTGCAAAGTAGAATGGGAGGGAGAAGGGCTCTTGGGAATGTTGTTAAATGTTAAAAGGAAGTCGGGGAAATAGAAATAGGAGTATTTGTATGATAGTATTAAAGATGTTTAGGGAGGGTTAGAAAATGGGTGTGACAGAATAAAGGTGTATGTGTTAAGTATAATGGTAGAATAAGGGGGTGGGAATTGGGGATGGGATAAGGGAATAAAGCAAAGCCAAGTGTAGCAGGCTTCCAACTCTCTGGTTAATTATTACAGACAGCATTCAGTGTATAGCCAGTACAAAGCAATTAACAACAAGGCACAACGTAGAGCAGGTTTTCTTACATTTACTGAGACTAAGTAATTGACATATACAGTGTTATCTGATGGTCAAGAAAAAGGACACTGGCCAACTTAGTAATTGGTCCTTAGAGTACAATTACTACTCCTTTGGGGGGAATGTCACATACACTTTCCAGCTTGTATTAGATTAGGTTACAGTCACAAGTTGTAAAACACTTGCCAAGAACTGTCTGATGTATAAGGGAATACTATTTTTCTATTACAATGAATGCATATTACTGCTGTCTTTTGGCTATTAACAAGTGTATGTTTACACACTAGGAGATCCCCAGACAAGAGAAGCCATATTTTCAAAATCTAGCAGAACCTGAACCGCCTTTCCTTTGAAAATACAGCACACTTCATAGCTTGGTTGAAACATTATGACATAGTGCTGAATAGATTATCTTTCGTGTTCTTTTATTGTATCACACAGGAGTAGCTTCATTTAAAGCATGCATTGCAGTTTTCACTTTTCTACCAGTAATATTCTGTTTAGTGTTAGTAGTACAAAATGTAACTTTGTGACCACTCCCCCTACATTTTGTAATAAATACATTACTTGCAACTTTTTGTTTCACAGAAGACAATGCATTTCCTTCTGCAGTTCGAGACTTAAAACAGGCAATTACATTTTAAACACTGTGCCACTAACTAAAGAAAACTTTCTGCTTAAGATACTAGCACAGTAGTGTTACTGGGATCACTTGTTACTACCCATTGTCTATATTTACAAGACGATGTTCTTTTAAACCCATCTACTGACACAATTTATAGCATTTTCTATTTACCATTACTATCATATTTAAGCCAAATATTTAAAATATTCTTTAAATTATGTAACCTGTGTACGTTCTAGTTTATCCACTTTAAAAGTCCAATTTTAAAACTGTTTTGTTTTTACTTCAGGAGTTATCCCACCCCCAAACAAAACTTCTTTATTCAGGTTGTCATATACCATGTAATCAGCTCCTTCCAAGTCCATGTACATTTTCTTTTCTTCTCCTGTTAGCTGTGATGGTAGGATTTTCACCCAATCTGCTCAATTCCAGTTCTCTGTGGGGAATAGAACTCAAATGCCACCAAACAGGGCTCCAAGTCATCCTCCATGATTAGTTTCTTCGTAGACAACAAAGTCTTATGACTAGTAGCTATGCTGGTCAGTACAACTAGCTATTGCTGTAGTTGTACAAGCTTTTGGCCAGTTCCTACCTGTGATTCCAAAAGTTCTATAATAAGTCCTCCATGAATGGGGTCACCAGAGAACTCACACACAATAACTACAGCATCATAAGGAATTAGTAGCATAAAATATGGTTTGTACTTGGTTGCAGAGGTAATGCAAGACTCTGAAAATCAACAAGTCTTTGGCCATCTTCCGTTGCACATGCCACCAATGTAAGTTCAAGAAGATGCTGGAGGCAGAACTTACAGAAAATACTTGTTTACTCGGTAACCCATAAAGTCATGTAATGCAAAAATAACTATCCTCGTAACTTCCGGTTTGAAACTAAAGACAGTGCCTTTAGTTACTTCACATGAACAGGGTTCAATCTGCACAAGATACAGGTTGTAAAACAAAGACAAAGACTGCTGGCATCTCCCAGATCCAGCTTACAACTCTACAAACAGATACTTCCATGAAGAACACTTCACAGGTTAACCCAGACTGAGATTTTACGCTTCCCCATTTTAAGGGTATTAGTTCCTATGATCTTTCAGGTGATGAGCTAACTTCTGATTTTTCCCACCAGGATATTCCCTTTTATACCCAATAACCGATAATTAGGAACTTGTTATCTATTTAATATTTTGGTATTTCTGACTCTGATTCTCAGTAAGAATATTCTCACACTCCACATTGCAGTACATTTAAAGGCATATTACACATTTGCCAAATTCAACATACACTTTTAAAGACAAAATACACATTTTCCAATGTCAACATTTTACTCTCTCTCTCTCTACATATAAATCTATCTGTCTTTCTATCTATCTATCTATCTATCTATCTATCTATCTATCTATCCATCTATATAAACATTGACAACCCACAATACTGAATCCCACATCATCGAGAAGAAATCATCGAAACTTCACTTCATTGAATAACTGGATCATTGAATGACATCCCACTGTAAGTAACCTGTTGGCCAACAAGGTGGATTTTGCCCTTTTCTCAACTATAGTGTGATTTCGGAGTTGGTATATTTAGTTGAGGGTGGAGGGGCACAGCCCCCCACATGGGTGGGTTGGAGATGGTATGGTTTTGTTTTCGCTAGTTGTGGTATGAGTGGTTACTTACTGTGGGAATGCATCTGACAAAATAGTAGTTCACTGAAGTGTGGTTTTGATGATTTCATCTCGATGATGTGGGATTCAATACTGTAGGCTTTCAATGTTATAAAGTAGACCCATATATATATCTGTGTGTGTGTGTGTGTGTGTGTCTGTAGATATATGTGTATATATATATATATATATATATATATATATATATATATATATATATATATATATATACATATATTTAATTGGATGCCATCATGAATAGAGTTACAGTGACTGTTCAAAGTGAATGGAAAATTCGAAGTTCATTTCAAAAATGACTTGTGGGGAATACTAAAAAATGTTCAGAAGTTCAGTTTTCCGTTTTCTAGTAATCTGATAAGTCAGATATTTGCAGTTTATGGCATTTTTGTTTGAAAATTAAAAATGAGTGTAATGGCAATTTAACCAACTGTTCCAGAATTAATGTACTTCAGAGTAACCTTAATCATGTGATAATGCTCAAGAATCATGTTGATAGGTCCTGGGATATAAAAGAGTAAAACAGTGGCAAATAAACATGGCAGTCTTTTTTTCAGATACTTAAATTTTTACATGAGTTATGTGTGCACATTCAAAAAAATCTGGTTAAGTGCTGGGTTTTGGTGGACAAAAAGCTTCACATATGTGGAGTTTATTTTTTAACTCATTTAATAATTGTTTACCTTAAACCTGGGATGAATGTAGCAAAAGCTAGCACAGAGTGTGAAGAGCCATTTGATAAGATGTCAGACATTTTCTCTTACAGCAATTTTTAATACTAGTCCAAAAGTCATATTTGTGAAACTGCTAGTGTCTACACATGTCAAACACTCCTCTAGAGACACAAACATGTTACTTCTCTTCACCAAGTATGCCATCACTTAACTAAATTTTCACCCCAACACAAACTGTCCTAGAATACCTTGCCATAAGTATATAGATTGAAACAGTGAAAAGGTACAATTGGTAGGCACAGGATTTTAATATGATTCTGAATAAAAACTTGCAAAAACACAGTTGAAGGGATAAATGACAGATAACAGTAAATGGAAATACAATAAATGTAAATGTCTGTTTTATCATCCAGTGTCCTGGATTTCAGGAACCTACTTACCGACTATCTTTCAGAAAGTAGATGCCTAGTGGAATTCCTATCAATGCACATGGCACTGATACGATAAACAATACCGGGACTCTTGCATGGTGATCCATACTGTTCCCTGAAATTAAATAACAAACAAAATATACATTTTTATGTAGTACTTCTGTATAATAATGCACCTTTACTAAAACAGTTTTATGTTGGTGTCTTATGAGCATGGTGGAATTTGGAACTACTAGGTTCCATGATTTAGTGTTTATCTAGTCATGTTATTGTATGCATTTGAGTATACCATTTCATAGTTTCTGAGATGATTCTTTTAAGAAATAGTGAAGAAATACTTTTTTTAACATATTCTCTCCAATATCATAACCAAAGCAGTTATACAGAATTTACTGCACTTTAACAACACTGATTCTTTTGTTACACTGTAAATGGAGCTTTTTGATTGGGGTAGCCCTAGGTTGTAAATTAAATAGGCATATTTCCTAAAGATATAGGCAGAAATTCAAACAGAAAATTTTAACAAAGGATAGATACTACTTCTAATGCAGCGTTCTCTCAGTATAGTAAATAGCAATATACTTTAAAGTGAAAACAGGCAGCATTCCATGACATACTGCATACTTAAAGTAAGAGAAACATGCAATGCTTGACTATTGTAAGGTAGCCAAACAAATATTTTGTTTCTGGCAGGATGTTTTCTACCAGGTAAAGTGTATTCAGACCAGTTTATTTGTCAGACTTAAAGTCAGGTTCATTGTAACAAAAGTACACATTTACAAACTTCAAACGTAAAAAATACAAAAAAAAAATCACCAAAACAGTATAGTAAGTATGTTAACATTTAAACACATTAATGGTAGTAAAATAAATATTTAAAGACCTCTTGAAGTGCCCAAAAGGAAATGTCATACCTTAGCCAGTATGGTAAGTGAGTTCATCAGGTAGGACAATAATGGTTCCTAAATAAAGCCTAGAAAAACAAGCTACCACCCACTTAATGAGCAGAGAAGCTGAAATTGGTGGTTTATATAGGTAGCGCACATACCATGCAATGTATGATAAATTAAAACCATAAAATTAAACTAAGATCTAACTGCCACTGGCAGGCAGTACAGTTGGTGCAAAATTGGTAGCGTAAATGCACTGAGAGTACAGCAAACATTACAGGGTGGTAAAATGCACTTCTGGAAGCAGTAAAGCTGCTGAGATTTACATTAAATACTTTGGATCCAGGTCAAAATTATTTTTTAACTTGAAAGCAGATGTTATGCTTAGTCTGTTAAATATCCTTTCATAGTTGATTGGCTACCAATATTTAAGAAATAGTATAATTTCATGGAAACATATGTCTGCTTATGGAATGGTCTATTGAGTCCACCCAAGTGTTGAATCTGCTACTGCCTCATCTTTTCTTCCATCTGTCTCAAGCAGTCTGTGACTTTTCTGACATCCTTGGGCAGTACATGCAGGTTTCAGTAAGAGTCATAGGATCAGAGTTTCATAGGGGGGATCACTTCTGTGTCTCTGCTCGACAGTGGCACAGGAAAATAACTTTCTTGGGTGGAGTAAGCCATGGAACCTTGTTGGCTAGGCTTACGTAGGCCCTTGGGCCGATAGCCTAGTACCTACCTATGAACCTATGAACCTGTAGGTTTGGTGAAAAAACTTAAGTCCTAGTGGCTATAAAAGTGCCGGATGCCTTGCATCCTATGCTGGAACTTACATGATCCCAACTAATGATTAAAATTCCTTCCTAAAGGTATAATTTGATGACATGAATTTACATGAGAGGTATGAAAATTTTTGAAGTACAAAGTTGTCACATTTCATGGTATACATGATTTAAACTTTCACTGAAACCAATTGTCCAACTTTGTTCAGCTCATTAGGACTATATTCTAAGCAAAGGGTTTCAAATAGTAAGGAGTCCCTTAAAGCTTTGTAAGAAGGCAACAAGAAACCCAGGAGAGAGAGAGAGAGAGAGTCTTTTACTACTAGGCAAGCATTGAAGGCATTCATTTCTGTTTGTAATAAATCTTTGTAACTTCTCCAACTGCAACAGTTTGCTTATATGTAGGTTACAGACTATGGTACAATATTCAACAACTGGTCTGTTAAGTGCTTGACAAAGGGGGACAATCACTTTTCTGACATGACTCTTGGCCCCACAGAGAATCAGGAGGACAATTTTGTATACTTTGTGGATGTCATCTGCTATATCGGTAGCAAATGAAAGGTCTTTTACAATGTTGTCAGTTTTTAGCTGTTCTACTATACCATCCATATATAATGTTAAGTGTTGTTTGGGGGCAGCTGTTATCACTGGAGTTAAGGATAATGTGCCCAAGTTTACAGTCATCTGCATATTTGGTGAGCCACCCACTGAGTCATTTATGACATCTAAGAAAAACGGACAAAAACTAGTGGCCCCAGGCAGAGCCTTAAAGGTCTCCACTGGTGACAGGGCAATAGTGAGGAAAGGCGTCATTCTTACTTATTTCTGCACAAACTTGTAGCAAGCTACAACTGCATTTACCTTCAGCTCTCTAAATGAATACAAGCTTCTGTCATGAGCTATAATGCTGAACACTTTATCAACTTTGACATGATCTGCATAATCAGATAAACTTTCATTTACAGTGGTAGCTACACTCTCAAAACTAATTATGGGGTTAATCATACATCATCTATCTTTGATAAAAATTGCATTGGGTTAGGTCATAGAGAAGGGGGTTTCCTGTGATTTTTCCATAAGGATTCTTCTTCCATCATCTTGTATAATAGCTAATGAGGCTGACTGGTCTGTACTTATTGGGTCTGCAGACAGGCATCTCTTGTGGACTGGGGGCACAACAGCATAAGCACAGATATCAGGAAAATATAATTTTTTTAGCTCAGTAAGTATGCTTTTTTTTGGTTTGTGGAATTTATTTAGGATTCTATTATTTTTGTAGAGAAGCTGCATGTCAGATTATTACTATTATTAACATATATTCTGTGAAAAAGCAAGAAAAATAATGGCAATTTGAAAATGTAGTTTTCCAACTATGAAATAATGTACCAGTTCAAGAAGGAATCAGGAAGTTTGAGCATTTTCAGAAACTTTGTGAAATAGCACAGAATGTAAGACGTAATTTGGTCATGACTGTCAAAAATCATGGCAAGGATACAGACATCAGAGTGAAGGCACATTCTGGGTCCAGTTGTTGCAAAAGAATTTGAATTCATTTAACAATGCAGGCAGACTAGAGCTATAATAATATGAACCCTTGTATTTTTGAGTTTTAGAAAGAATGATTTAATTAAAATAGATACATCTAAAGGAAGAAGTGCCCAACAGAGATAACATTTATTGACTATAGCAACAAAATGTTTTATCATATGAGTTCCAGCAAATGCAATAGTGACAAGAAAACTGCAGTGGAAAAAAAAAACACTGTAATAGTTTTTGTTTTCAAAGAGATGGCCAGATTTGTCAAAGCAAATATCAAGAATTCTAAGGTTATAATCACACACACAAAAAGAAGAGAAGCTTATGACCAAAAATAATGCTAAAGTACAAGTGGCAGAAAACACACACACACAAACAAGATAATATGTGAGTAAGTCACAGACACAGTGCATACAATTTGGCATATATTAACTACCTAATCCATTTCATCTGCCTTTAGGCTCTCTTTCATGGTGGGCATAACTGCCTTCTTAGGGAAAAAAAATGCAGTCAACGTGGTTGGTAATAACAGTCTTAATTTTGAGTCCATTTACAAGGACTCAGGATTTGAAACTTGGAACTCCCATTAGTCATCTGTACTGTGCTAATTTACAGAAGAAAGCAGTACACTAAACTAAGCTATTATCAATATCAAATGACACTGAATAGCTTTTAACAGTTCCATAGTTTGAGAACAAAATGCATGCTGTTTCAGATGTGTTTGCTACACTCACAGTATCAAAAAATGCTATAAGAATCTTTACATGAACAGTTTCAGTCTACCACCTGGTAAACAAATATAAATTAAGTAATTAGGTTGAAAGTAAGGCAATTCCATTAATGCAATGGAAATCCACGTATACTCAAGACCACCTAATTAATATAAATAATTTTCAGGTTGTTTTACCACAAGACTTACCTAACACAAAGTGGCCATCAGCAAGGTACACAGGACTGCCAATGCTGATCCTACTCTGAAGTGCATGCGGGAACTGCATCATACTTAGTAATAGTTTCCTTACCTAGACTGAAAAAACAGAATATGCCCTTCCATGGATAATTTCAGATCAAAATAAAACATAATGAGATTACAATTTAGTTTTTATAATAACTTTTTTACTTAACATTCAATGAATTATCATAGGATCATAGGAGGTTACTAAGCTAATGGCCCTAGGGCCCTTACAAGCCTATCCAAGTCCAACCCCTGTTTCCAAGAAATCAAAGTATTAAGTAGAACTAAGTCAACAATTACTGCCCCTGTCTAAGAAGGACAAAGGTGGAACTCCTGTGGTGAACTTGAGGTTTCCCATCCAATCATCCAAATTACTCTTAAATAGGGTCAGCGAGGGGCTCTGCTTCACTGAATTGGAAGTTTGTACCAGTGGACAGGTAACCACCTCTTAGACATATCTCTCTCTCTCTCCAGCAAGTCCTGTTGATGTCACATACTAGGTTGCATTCTGTAGAGCGAGTGCATCTTATACCATTTAATTTATGAATGTGCAGCATTTCCATTAGAGCAGGATCTGAGATTGCTTTATATGCAAGACAGAGGTCACCTCTGACACACAGTATAGTGACAATGACTTCAGTCTGGCAAGGTAGGACATATGCTGAGGACCCTACCCTGAATTATCTTTGTAAGAAACCTTAAAGGCCTTTCCAGTTGCTGCAGGTGCCTGGTAAGGTACATACCAAAGGTAGCACTGTACTCTATTATTGGCCTGATGAGTGAGAACTACGGGGGGGGGGGGTTATAACCTCTTTTTTTTCTGGATGCAATGCCATTACGTATGAGGTGGGTGATGTTTCAGCCTTTCTTACTACTGTGGAGATGTGGTGGTCAAAGGAAAGGTTGTTGTCAACCTGTGTGCCCAAATCTCTTACCACTGATTGCGTACTTAGGGTGCTGTTATTAATGTGGTAATCTGCAGGGACATCACCCTTGCCAAAGGGGATGATAATGAATTTTTTTGCATTGAGTTTTAGCCTATGATTTTGGCACCAGTCATTTGTCTGTGTAAGTCCCTCTTATAGGACGTTGACATCATTTTTGACTTGATGAATGCACCCAGCTTGTAATCATCAGCAAACTTTGTCAGCCATAGGCCCTTTATTTCAGCCTGTACATCTGAGAAGTAAATTCCAAACAATATGGGCCCCAGCACCAATCTCTGTGTAACACCACTGGTTACGGATCAGCTGGAGGAGGTAGAGTCACCTATTTTGACTGTGCACATTCTATCGGTGAGCCAGTTTGCAATAACCCACCTGATAATATATGGGTTGATCTCCAGCTGGGTGAGTTTATCAATCATGCCTGAGTGGGGAATAGTGTCAAAGGCCTTGCCCAGGTCCATGTAGCTGTCTACATGGATTTGCCTTTGTCCAGGCCTCTGGTGACTGTGTCAAAGAAGTCCACCAAGTTCAAGAGGCAGGATCTCCCTTTAACAAAGCCAAACTGGGACAGGTCACGCATTTGGAGGTCTCCTATATCATTGTTGATAAGGTCCATGATTATTCTTTCCATAGCCTCGCAAATTAGGCTGGCCAGGCTTATGGGTTTATAGTTTCAAGGGTCAGTGGAGGTGCCTCCTTTAAGTAACAGGATTATGGTTGCTGTTTTCCATTCGGCAGGTACAAAACCAGTGCTTCGACTGTGGTTAAAAAGAATACCCAGCAATGCAGCTAGTTCCTATTTTAATTAATTTAGAATGCAGCCTGGGATATTATCAGGCTCCTTAGAGGTTGTGTTTTTGGCTTTGGAGAGAGCATGTTCGACCTGCTTCTTGGAGATACTAGGTGGAGGGCATGTGGAAGGGTTGCTTGAGGGTTATGTGGTGGGGACAGAGGAGAGAAGTTTTCACTGAACCTGTCAGCTAGCAAGTTGGCTACTTCTACAGTTTCAGTATATGTGATGCCATTAACAACCAGTTCTGCACAGATCTGGGTTTTTCCTTTAAGGATTCTGACTTAGCTAAAGTAGGCCTTATGGTTATCCTTAACGAAGGAGGCTAATTTGGATTCATAGTTAGCTTTAGAATGCCTTATGAGATGTCTTATTTGCTTGTTTAAGCCAATGAGGGAATGTTTTCAAGTCAGAGACCGTTCCTTCCTGCTCTTGGACAACAACTTCTTTCTCTTATTGTATAACCTGTTAATGGCAGATGTTCACCAGGCAGACTTGCTCTTTCTTAAGTATCTTGTTTTGGTCCTATCAGGTATGGCTGAGTCAATACATTTGTGCAGATGCTTATACAAAGTATTGGTGTAAATCCCAGTATATTTGTCCATGCCATCAGTGAGGGCAGGGGCTACAAAGCTATTAATACCATCACTTATTAGATTGCAATTGGCTTTGAAGAAGTTTTTTAGTCTAGTTGCTGCTAATGGGTGGTCAGATGTTACTGTTACTTCTAATAAGACTGATTTATGATCAGCCCTCACTAGGGAGGGCCACACACACATGGGGTGGTGCAAAGATCACCCATGTTAGTGAGCACCAGATCCAGAATGTTTGGGCCCCTTGTGAAGGTGTCAACCAACTGATCTAGGGTATTGGAGTTGATGAAGTCGGGCAAGTGTGTTAGTACATGTATAACTTACCCAGTCTATGGATGGGTAGTTAAAGTCACCTAAAACCAGGGTGCTTGGCTGTATTCTGAGTGATTCAAGTAGATCCAAGTATGTAGTGTGGTATCCTGGCTTATGGAGGGGGTCCTATAACTGGCAATAACTTGGAGAGGGGTCTTACCTACAGTCAATAGGACCTGGATTAGTTCAAGGGGATTGTTTTGTTTAACCAATCTAGAGGTGTATTTATCTTTGATTAATATTGATACTCCACCTCCTTTAGTTCTCGCACTTTCAGTTTGTGGTCTGAATGTGTGGAAGGCATTATAACCCGGTAAGGCCGGGGTGCTTTCCGCAGCTTTAAACCAAGTGTGTGCGACTGGACAGATGTCAGCATCTTCTAAGGTGAAGGCTGCTTCCAGTGAGTGCAGTTTTAGGTTTAGACTCCTAGAGTTTAGCAGCAGAACCTTGAGGTTGCTTTTTGAAGATATTTTTCATTGGGAATTTTGTTGTTGTGACATTGCCTATTCTATGGGGGTGGCAAGAGCCTTAGCCAGTAACCAAAATCCCAGAGGAGATAGATGGAAGACCAGTCTCCAATTCAGATGGGTCCTTTACTATATTCTTCTGCCACAAGGGGGCAGGGAGCCCTCAATGTAAGATGGTTGGCTCCAGTGCTCAGATAATGCCAAACAGTACAGATTCAGCAAATATTAATTTAGCCAATGCTATAAAATACACAAGTACTACAAAATACAAAGTGCAGGACATTATGGCAAAGTAATGTGGATATAGCAGAAAAACCTAATGCTATCCTCTTTCTGTCAACATGGACTACACATAAAAATAACTCTAGCAAAATATAACAACATATAAGCCATGTGAAATAAACACAAAAGGTATGTTATTTACAATCTAAAAAATAAAACAAAGTATGTTCAACTTCATATGAAGTAAGTATGCAGAATAAAAAGAGATTTGTAAAACAAAAACTTAGTTTTACAGAACACGAACAAATTTTCTAATAACAGAAATTTACTGAATACCTGTTATATTTTCTAAGTTTAACCAGCAAGAACAAATACAGTGACAGATTCCAAAAGAATTGCTCTCGGTGTAAGTCTGCCCTGATTCTGAAAGCGTGCTGTCAGTGTAAGTGACCTCCTTCAGTGTAAGGCCTTTCTATAAACAGGTTTAGTATACTATGGGGACCAAATTCCAAAACACCTGCTCTCAGCCTGCTTTCAGTATAAATAGCCACTTACACGGACAGCAAGTCTTTTGGAATCAGGGCCATAATACCTTTAGAAGCAAAAAAAATAAATCAACAAAATAATATCTGTCTCTAAGAGGTAAGAAAAAATAATGATCTCATTTTAATGCATCATACAGTAATTTTCTAGGTAGCAACCTATTACTAGTGAACTCCAACAAATGCAGGAAATATTTACTTTCATAAAATATGTGTTTAACATCAGCAACCTGAGCTAGACAAACGTGGGGAGCTTAGCAGGAATCAAATGCATGTTATGTGCAATCATAACTGTGTGTACCTGAAGTTATCAAATGGGTTTTTATTATATTAAAACGACAAATTAACTTCCAATTAACAAATAATATATTTGTGAAATAATTATTTGAAATGAAGGAATGAGAAATACCAATATAATTGTGTTGTAAATAGAAATTGTAAGCTGCAGGCACTGGATTTTCTCAATTTATGCATTTTACAAAAACTTCATGCTCCACAGTGGATAAAGAAAGAGACTTGAGAAGATCCATCTTTGTAAATGTCACATAAACTTAACTGATGGGAAAATTATCCATAATACAAATTTGACATGGTAGCTAAAGAAACAATCACACTGATAAAATTCTAACTCCTTTAAATTCTATGACATAAAATAATTAGACTCTTCCATGTTCCAATTTATCAAAATATTGGGATTATAGCTTATGCCTTTTTAATATTTCATTCATCAAGCAACGTTTAAAAATTACTAAATTTGTAAAAACTTTAGATAACAGCATATCATTTTACTTCTTTGTTGCCTGGGACAAAATTATTTCTGGATTAATCTTATGACATTAAGATAGTTCAACCAAATCATAACCCAAAATGTGCCATACCATTATCTTAATAAAATAATTAAGAAGAAATATAAGGTAATAAATGCATTGATCCAGAAGTTTCAAATCGCCAAACTGTTTAGGAGCAGTCAACTTATAAAGTGTTATACTTACATTTTGGATAACACATTTTGATTTTTGTAAAATATACTGACTTTGTAATTTTGTATCACACAATTTAAAATGAAAAATAATTTGGAAATGTATTCATTTTCATGAAAGAATTCAGGGAAAATATACTATTTTTTTATTCTACTATTCTAGTCAACCCTAACTTCATCATAACTCTTGTGAAAGTTTAAATTTCATATAGTTAAACTATTTGTGGAGTAGCTAATTCTTAAATATGAAAGTGCTCACATAAAAGTGCTGGGATGCCTTCTGTGTGGAGTCTGCATGTCCACCCTGCGGCCGCGTGGATTTCCTCCCACATTTCAAAAACATACAGTAGGTTGATTGGACACTCTAAACTGGCTGTAGGTGCGAGTGTGTGTGCGAGTGAGTGGTACAGCGGAACTACCGCTGCAGGGCTAGCCACAGGGCAGTGTAAACCTTGGCTCAAGATGATTGTCACTGCTGAAGTGACACCATGACCCCATGTGCAAAAATGGGAAAAAGGGGATGTGGATGGATGGATAAATGTGTGGGATGAAATTCCTGAAGCTGTATCAGTGTCCAGATTACCTAAAAGAAAGGGTGAGGTTTATCAAAATTCAACTTATAGTTTGAATATAAAAAGTATTTCAATTTTACGGACACCCCTATTTGGGCTTGTATAATAAAGTATATAATTTACAAAAGGGGTTACTGACATTTAGTTTCTATATAATTTTGTCTTCTATGTTTAGTTTTGTTGCAATAAGTAAGTAAAAAGTGGCTCTAAATAAAGATAAAACAAAATGGGTGACAGAGTTCATCCCTGCTTAAAATCAGTTTAGAATCTAAATGATTGATACTACTGTAAAAGGATTACTAAAGTGAATTTCCACATGCCTTACATGATTTTAATGAAAAATAAAATCAGCCAAAACTCTAAATAAAATAAATGAATAAAATAACAGCTAACCCTTATCAAAGGATTTAGGGGCATTAATAGGTTATGCAACAATGATATAATTACTGTTTGGCTAACAGAATAGGTTAAATAATGACAGTATGACCCTGGATTTTATAAAAGGCCATAACGTCAGAATGTAAACTAGATAGTAAATTAGGTACAACAGATTGAAGCCTCGAAGTCATAGTATAAACAATAACTTTAACATCTATGTTCATTAGAAGGTTAGAGTTATAATATTTTGTATCTTTAGGGTCAAAGTTGGCTTAGTAAATATACACATAAGTCACTGAGTAAAATAAAATAGATACAAGCAATCAACAAAAAATGCATCTTACTATTTGAATAATATTATATTAATAACTTGCACAGATGTTTTAAAAATAGTAGAGTATCCATCAGTGACTTGTATTTTAATACACTTTTGCTTGTTAATGTCTTGCATTGTTTTCTCTTGTGTTATTTTAATATTTAGCTCATACCATAACTCACTTGAAAAAAACATGACAACTTAAGTTTATGCTGGATGCCAATGGAAGCAGTGGACAAGAGTCCTGAAACAATCTGAGGGAATAATACAAACTATAGGTGTCTGTAGAAAACATACCTGAGTTGGTATGTTTTTTTTTTCTTCTTATAGTTCTGAAGTACTCCTCTGTTACAGCTAAAACATCTATGTTTAATGCTGGTAAAGACCATCAGTGTTTATCATTCCCCCCAAAAAATTAATATAATTAATATATGTACTGTACTTTCATTAAAAAGACATTCTTTGAATCAGATTAGATATTAGAGTTGCCCATACCCAGTGTTTTCAATACTTGTGAGGTAGTCAGGCCAGTACACCAGTTCATATAGTCTCCTCATCAGTTTTTTATGTTTATGAAGATAAACAGTCCACCTGTATGAAATTATTTGATTAATTAACTGACATGGTTGTAGACATTTACTTCCATAAATTATCAGTAAAAAGTAATCACATGAATAATATTCCTATAACTTTTGTAGAAGAAACACAGGGTCGTGGTTATAATGGCATGAGAAAATTTGACTAGGTTCAGAAACAATTCTCATGATCATGGACAGCTGCAGTATAATCTTTAGAATCCACGTGAACTACATCCATCTCAGGCAGATGAGACCTTTCCTTAAATTATCACCTGATGCATATGAATGAGCACCCCTCACCCATACTGCACTACACTGCAGTACCAGCACAGATACATGAATTTGAAGGTCTTGTTAATAGGCAGAACTTATGACTTTCTGATTTCTCACAGCAAAGATGAGTATGCATGGTTGTATGTGAGTGATACAACCATATATCCAGTGTTTCATCTGATATGTAACAGTAAAGATAAAGTCTTATCACAGAAACACAGGGCAGTATGGGAAAGGAAGGGGGGAAATCCAATGCCGTCATGGAAGTTTTGAATAGAGAAAACTATAAAGAAATTAAGAGAAGAAGTGTTACTGTTATAAGAGTATCTTCTTCTTCTTTCAGCTTTTCCCTGTTAGGGGTTGTCACAGAGGATCATCTGTCCGCTCATGATTGGCAGTGGAGTTTTACGGTGTCGAGTTGCCAGCCCGGCACCCAACCTTTCACAGAAGGCACAAACACACACGCACTCATGCCTAGGGCCAATTTAGAGTGTCCAATCCACCTAGAGCATGTCTTTGGGATGTGGGAGGAAACCAGAGCACCCGGAGGAAACCCACGTGACCACAGGGAGGACACGCAGACTCCACACAGAAGGCACCCCAGCCGAGGATCAAACCAGAGAACCTCTTGTTGTGAGGCATCAATGCTAACTGCTATATAAGAGGGAAAAGATCAACAAAAATACTCAGAAAGATAGATGTGATAAAAACAACTGGCAGTATCAGAACAGACCGGGATCTATCATATACTATTGCAAATAATAAACTAAAGACATCAACGCAGGCAGAAAAACATAGGCTTTAGCTTAAATGTTCTTGTGCTGCATTTAATGATCATAGGAAAGCAACATTCAGTATTTTAAAATGATTTTGTGAAGGCAACACATGGGATTTTGCTCTTGATAAAAATAGGTGGAATATAAATTGGTTACAAGATTAAAGAGTTAGTATTTAGACTATATATATATATATATATATATATATATATATATATATATATATATATATATATATATAAAAAACCGACAAACCCAAACTGATGGTGCGCGCATCCAGCCTTAGGTGCACGGAAAACACTGAATATTCAGTCCAAAACCACTTCCAGCACTCAAAAAGAGAGGCGCTACGAGAGATTAAACCTTTATTACTGGCACAGTCTGCCCCACAGACCGGTTTCGCTTTAAAAAAGCGTCATCAGTGTACATCCAAACCTTAGTGCATCCTGTTTAAATTCATCAGTATTTAAAGTGACAGTACATATTATACATTTTAACATAACTCAACACTATATATACCAAATGGATAAGATATACATATTTAAGGCCACTATGTATGTAACCAGTAATTGTTAAAACATGTGAATACACATATTTCCAGTGTCAAAAAATTCTTACTCAAGTGGGATAATATTCAACCACTTTCCTAAATAACATATAGACACTTGAATAAATAAATAAATAAATGCATATCTCTCCATAATATTGAGCAGATGTTGAATCATCTAATAAAACTATTAGTACCACAACCATTGAATAATTATACCCATACCTACCCCCAAAAAATATAAATAAATAAACAAAACCTATAAACCTGTAGTAACTTATTCCTAGACCTACCAATGGTCATTAAGACCCGGTTTAAACATAGCCCCCAAATTCCCTATCCACCTACGTTCTTTAGAGGTCAGTATATTATGCATGGCTATCTCATCACTAACTAATGTAGTGATTTTATCAATTCCTACGAAAACAAAATGAGCTGACGAGTGTTGCAATCTATGTTTATATAGTGCACTACGCAGTCTTTTGCATTTTATGTCGCTAATATGAAGAGCTATTCGCTGCTTTAATAAACATGACGTCTGTCCTACATAAAATGCACCACACTGACATATAGCCATGTAAACTACCCATGAACTTGTACATGTAATTAAAGTACTAATATGATATATACTTTCCTTGTATTAATGGATGTGAAGGAGCTAGTCTTAGACATTATTATACAATATTTACAATGTCCACAGTATGTACTACCTGCCATTCTAGGCACTGATATTTTTTGACTTAAACCTTTCTTAAAACCTGCCAAATTCTATCCAATTGACTTGCCTTTTCGATATCCAAATTCACACGTAGAATTTATCAAAGTAGAAAAAAAGGGATCCATATATAAAATATGCCAATATTTTGATATCACTTCCCTAATTTTAAATGAATTACTAGCATAAGTGGTGACAAATCTAACTTTATTAAACTGATCTGATGTATGTTTAGTCTTATCCTTCAACAAATCACCACTATCCATAGTCTGAACTTTGTCATATGCTTTCTCTATTAGCCCCTTTTTATAACCACGAGCCTGAAACCTATATTTTAGGTCACTCGCTTGTCATTGATAATCACTGGCATTGGAACAAATACGTCTAACTCTTTGGAACTGGGCAACTGGGATATTATTGACCATATGTAATGGATGACAACTACGGGCATGAAGAATAGAATTTTTAGAAAAAGGTTTTCTGTATAGTGAAGTACTCAATGTACCATCCAACAATTTTGTAACACTAACATCCAGAAAATTGTTGGAATATCTTGAATTTAAATTAAAGCCTTTGTTAACTTTGATTAGAGCTAGAATTAAAGACACTAAACACTTTTTGACACTGATGGATGATATACAGCTATCTAGTGACTGTCAAATGGGAACATTAGATGTACAATCCCTTTATACCAGCATTCCCCATTATGGTGGAATAAAAGGGGTTAGGTATTGGTTGGAACAATCAGGTCTGTATCCTGTAACAGAAATGGAATTTTTGCTATCAGTGTTACAGTTTGTATTGGTGCATAATGCATTTAAGTTTAATGGTATTTGGTATTTACAGGTTAAAGGTACAGCTATGGGGGCTACATTTGCCCCCATATATGCTGACCTGTTTATGGGATATTTTGAGACATTGTACATTTATTGTGAAAATTTTCCATATTTATTTATTAGAATATGCCCCTCATCCTGGAAAAAATGCACTTTTGTTTGTGCTGAAAAAAAAAAGTAATTATATGTCAGACACGTGTAGAGCTACCAGAGCTACCAGAGTACCACACAAAATTAAATTTACAGAATGCCACTTTCCTACAACACAGTTCCCCAAAAATATCAATGGCTTCATTGAATACCACTGTCAGGGAATTGTACTAGCACATAAGCCCTTTCCCTGACATTTTTAATTTTAGTGTTATGTAGGTGTTGATAAGATTCATTTGTTTGGTATATGCAATATGTTTGTTATTTTACAGATTTTACTTTTTCGATAAGATTAGCATTTCATGTAATAGAAAAAGTAGTATCATATTTATCACAGAACTATTTATCAGAATGCTTGAAGTTTTGGAACTTGCTGTATTTCGAAAGGTAGCACTGATGGTGTTATTTTGCATGTAATTTTTGTTTGCTGGTGGTGTGTCTGGAGAATGCAAACATGCATTTTTGATTCATGCTCAGCCTCTGTTATGGCTTGGACCTGCTGCTGCATGCCTACGTGTAACTTCTACATTTGTTTCTCTAACATTTTCCACATAAATGTATTTATCAGCCATAACACTAGCTCATTACATTGCAAATAATGCAATCTTTTTGGTGTTAGATTAATTAGCTCCAAGAGGGCTAAGAGGGAAAACTGATGTAATAAGTGAAAAGTTTACTTCCATATTTTGATAGTTCATTAAATAACAGTACCTAAAGAACAGGAGAGAGGAAGAGGTAGCATCACTGTTTAAGAAAGGAGAAAATGAATCAGGAAACTAACAATACAAGTTTAAATTTTGTGATATGTATGACACTGGATAGGATTTTGAAAAGGAGGCTAACTAAGCTTTTTACTAACTAAAAGGCTGAAAGAAAAGAGAGCCACCCAAGCTGCTAACAGAACTCAGGTCACCTAGGTCATAGTTATGACTTTATTTTTCTACTCGACCAGCTATGAATTGCACTGGTTATATAATCAGTTTATTTCTCTATGGATTAGCATTGCCTGTTTATACTTTTTTGTTCTTCTGGCTGCCAACCATCAAGCCTTCCCCAAATGTACTTTAGTTCTTTGAGAGACATCTAGGTGAGGCCATCAAGTAGGCTACCATGAGTGTTGCATGCCACATGCACACCCCCAGGTCATGGACTCGGTTCCTTCCTTCAAAGGACTGCTACAGCCCATAACCAGGTCCACCCTCCCCCCACCCAGCTGGACACACCCATACTGGATGTCAGCTTCATCAGGCACCCAAGCCAGTAATCAAACTCAAGTCATCTAGGCTGTCATCAGTGCTACATCTCACTATGCCACTGCAGCTGGCTTGTAGTATTATTTTATTTATTTGTTTATTTATTTTCATTTGTTGACCATGAGAGTCCGACTGGACATAGGTCCGTTTTCAGCAGAATCCTGGGGAGAAAAGCTCCACACTTAAAATGTTACAGACATAATTAGAGTTGCAGAATATAGCAGTTAAATATTTAAAACATAGTTACAGATGTAGAACATAATACATCAGTATACAACTAGAATCATTGTCATTTGTGAGGTACGTAACAGACATTAACAATTTTTACAATAAGAAGTTCCTACTGTATAATAAGTAGCTAGGCTTATGAGCATATGAGTTTGCTGTATTCAAGGTAGTTAGTGGGATGGAAAGAGAGGTAGTGGGTAGATGGAGTGGGTGCTATTAGAGGGGGAGTTGCAAGGGCATAGACAGCATGTTTTTAGGTGTGCTTTAAGTAAAGATTTGAAGTGGGTGCAAGATGGTACAGAGGTAATTGTGGGTGGGAGGGAGTTCCATAATTTGGCTATAGCGCAGGAGAATAGTACTTCTCCAGCAGAGTTATTGGCTCTAGTAACCTGTAAGAGGTTTTTGTTGCTGGATCTTAGTGGTCTGGTGGTAAAATAGGGTTGGAGTAGATTCTGGAGGGATGGGACTTTTAGTGGATGGTTTACTAGTTTGTGGGTGAGTGCGAGTTGATACCATTGAAGGAGGTGAGGGAGTTCTAGCCAGCCCAGTTCTGCAAGTGAGAGACAGTGGTGACTATGGTAGGATGCCCCTGTGGTGAATTTGGCGATTTTGCTGTAGCAGGTCTCGAGCTTATTTATATACCAGCCTTAGGTTGGTATATAATGGAGAGGCATAAAGTAGGGTGGAGATAAGGTGAGAATTTGCTACTGAAATATTTGCTGCTTTGGTGAGAAGTTGCTTATTTCTATATAAGGCTCCTAGTTTTCTGTGGACTTTTTTAATGGTCATGGATATGTGAATGTCAAAGTTTAGTTTATTGCCTATTTCCACTCCTAGCAATTTGGTGTGTTCAGTAGGATGGATAGTGGTGTTGTCTTTTGCTGTGATATTAAAGTGAGAGTTGTTTTGAGTATGTTTGGCGGGTTGGAAGATGAGTAGTTTAGTTTTGTTTGGGTTGAGTACTAATTGGGCATCGGATAACCAAGTTTCAACAGAGGAAAAGGCATCCTATGTGACTTTCTACAGTTCAGGTAGGGACTGGGCTGAGCAGATGATGGTTGAGTCATCTGCGTATTGTATGAGTGTGCCATGTTGGCAGAGGCTAGATTATTGGTGAAAATAGAGAAGAGTAGGGGTCCAAGGATGGATCCTTGGGGAACCCTTATAGAGACAGGTAGTTGGGGAGATATGTCATTCTGTCATACAACGGATTGTTGGCAGTCAGACAGGTAACTTTGAAACCAGTTGGTGACTGATTGAGAGAAGGATAGGTTATTGAGAACAGAGATGAGTTGTTTGTGTGGGACAATGTCGAATGCTTTAGATAAGTCTAGGAAAGTAGCTGAGGAGAGACAGCCATTGTTTTTATGCTGAATGATAGTGTTAATAAAAAGAGTAAGGCAGTGGTGGTGCTATGATTTGGTCGGAAACCATGTTGAGTATTAGAGAGGAGGTTGTTAGTAAGGAGATGGTCTGAGACCTGAGAATGAATGCATCTCTCTAGTATTTTGGAGAGTGGAAAGAGAATAACTATGGGGTGGTAATTGGTTAATTCTGTGGAGGGGCCATCTTTGTGGAGGGGAATTATGTGTAATACTTTCCACAGTGTGGGAACATAACTCTCTGACAGAGATCTGTTAATCAAGATGGATACTGGGTAGGCTAGGGCGTCAGCTGCGATTTGTAGGTATTCACTTGGGAGGTTGTCTGCTGCTAATTTGGTGGGTTTAAGTTTAGTTAGCAGTTTTTTTATTTTGGAGGTAGGAACAGGAGAAAAAGAGAAGACAGTGGGGAGATTGCTAGTTGAAGGTGTGGGTTGGGGGGGAGGGGGGTTGTGTTGTCTAGCTAGTGATAAAATGGTTTGTGTGAAATGTGTGTTGAAAGAGGTAGCAATATTTTTGGAGGAGTGAGCAATGTTAGGAGGAGGGTACTGACTTTACCTGGGTGGAGGATGGAGTTTATTGAGGACCAGAATTGTTTGGGGTTGTGTTGGGAGGGGTTAAGGGCAGACTGGTAGTATTGGATTTTGTCCTGTTTTATTAGCTTTTTGACTCTATTGCGTAGTTCTAGAATTTCTGTCTAGTTGAGGGGATTTTGGTTTTGCGCCCGTGCTCCCAGGCTTTATCCCTGTTTTTCATTTCTGACTTAGTGGTTTTCTGTAGCCATGGGAAGGGTTGGGCTTTGGTTCGGAAAAGTCTTATGCAGGCATGTTAATTAAGGATGCTCAGGAAGATATTATTAAAAAAATTCAACTGCGTCATCTAGACTGAGGTACTTTAGAGGTTGCCAATTACATTCTTTGAGGGATGAGCTGAATGTGAGTGGGTTAAAGTTTAGTTTTTTGCGTAATTGACGGTAGATGACCGGTTTGATTTGGTATAGGTGTTTTCTGAGTAGGAACATTGGGGAGTGATCACTGAGGCTGTCCAATAGGCAGCCTGCTATATATGACTGGGAACACTTACTGACTAGTATCCAATCCAGGGTAGTGTGCTTGTTGGAGCTTTTATTTATCCTGGTTGGCAACTGGGCTAGTTGGGTGAAGCCATGAAGGTATACATGATGGGTTGGATGGTTGCTAGAACAGGATTGCCAGTCAATATTGAAGTCACCTAAAATTAGAGTTTCTTGGGGGAGATGGTGGGTAGTCCAGGTGAGGAGGTTTTCTAGTGGAGGGATGTTTTGGCCAGGTGGGAAGTAGCACCCTACTATGTTGATGGTTTGATTTTGGTTTATTTTGAGGTTGGTATATATTGTTTCTTTACTGTCATTTTTGTTTGAATAAATATTATTCTGCATGTGTCTTTTGGTTCAAAGGGTTTGTGGAGCAGTATACTAAGCTAGGTTAAAAATAAAATAAAGTTACCTGGAAGTATAAGTTAATATCACAATTTTGGCCACAGAATCACGTATGGGTTTGTCAGTTTTATTAAAAGACTCCTGTTTACATGCAATTTCAAGGCAATTCTTCCTTTGCCTGCTGTTAATATTGGAATGAAACAATAGTTACAGTGATTCATTAACAAGAGAAGTGATGAGGCCCTCAGATATTTTTTACACAAATGGCAGGGGGGGTGGTAAATGCAGTAAACTTTTGGTGTAGACAGTTGAATGTATCTTTTTGGGAAAAAAACATACAGCCGTGAGGTAAGTATGCAATCTCCAGACCCCAGAGTAAGACTGAAATTCAGACCTTGGAGGTGTGAGACAGAGATCTTGCCACTGAACCAACCATGCATCTAAGTTAACTCTGCATACCTATAGCTAGCTGCCTTTTGGAAGAGAAAGTGAGCATCAAGTATAATAGAGTGAGAGTGTGCGAGACACAGGCAGAGACCCTGTATATATGTTTCTCCAACCCTTAAAATCAAAAAGGGCATTTGTACCAGTAAGGCTGATGTCATTTGTAAATAGATACATAAGCAGAGCTTACATGTGAAATTATTTGGCATTGCAGCCATGGTTTGTATATAGTATTTTATGAAAAGAAAGATCATGCAGACCCCTATCTATCTTAAAACAAACAATCCACAACAGGCATTAATCAATATCTAATGCAGTTGTATAATGTGGGGTGAGGTGTGGGTCCCACTGTAGTGACCTTAAGACAGTAATAGTCATGCTGCTATGTTTTTCCTTCCTACCACAGACTATCATGCAGTCTTTAATAATAAAAGAGAAATAAGCAACTGAAACATTCTCCAGTAGAGCACTGACTTCAAAATGAATATATTGCTTAGCGTGTATTTACTTACTTTTTATTTATATGCTACATGTATAGAATAATCTAGACTTCTTGTGGAGGCATGTTAACATTGCAAGAAGCATTTATGTTGATCAAGATGCTTTAGAATAATCACATCCCCCAGGGTTGTAGGGGATAAATGGTTAAACTTTGCAATTTTCGCACACATTCTAAATGTCTCAGTAAGATTTATGACAGGAATTAATGCACTGTCTGCTAATCTATGCAACACTGCTTTCTAGACAGATTTTTGCAGTGACTTAGCACTGTCTTTTCCCTGAGAACAAATGCAGTTATATAAGGCTATCTCAATCTGTTATGTGGGTTTACTGTGGCTGATAGATGATTTAAAGATGAACCAAGAGTTTAAAATACTTCCAGAGGTGTTGCTTTAAGTTCAGTACATGTAGAAAACTTTTGAAGTGTTAGTTTTGAAAGGCTGTAGGATTAGAAGCAAAATGTTTTAACATGACAAGCTGACTTTAATAAACATTTGGGTAATGTAATGTTCTGTTCTGTGTAAGGAGCAGTCGCAGTGGTGCAGTGGTTAGCATTGCCGCCTCACAGCAAGAGGTTCTCCAGTTCGATCCTCGGCTAGGGTGCCTTCTGTGCGGAGTCTGCATGTCCTCCCTGTGGTCGTGTGGGTTTCCTCCGGGTGCTCTGGTTTCCTCCCACATCCCAAAGACATGCTGTAGGTGGTTTGGACACTCTAAATTGGCCCTAGATGTGAGTGTGTGCATGCGTGTGCCTTCTGTGGAAGGTTGGGCGCCGGGCTGGCAACTCAACACCGTAAAAAAACTCCACTGCCAATCATGAGCGGACAGGTGATCAGCTGTGGTGACCCCTAACCGAGAAAAGCCGAAAGAAGAAGAATGTACTGTGTAAGCCACCAGTACAGATCCATATGTCATACAAAAAGCTGTACAGAATGAGGTAAGTACCAAGTCCCAAATGGGAAATGGTTAGTTAATAAGCGATTAAGCAATCATTATAGTTAATAATTGTAGTTTAGTTTTTTACACAAGTTCAAAGTTTATTACAATTTCAAATGTTAATATAAACGAAACACTATTGTTCTGGTTATATTTCATGTTTAATATTTTGTCTGTTGTTCTTAAATTTGCACTTGAATGTTGGTATCCCACAATTCCATTGGAGTGGGTGGGGTTACATAGATCTGTATGCACATTTTATGTTAATCAGCATACATATTTTTAACCAGTTGTACCTACTTTTCATGGGCCTTTGTCTAGATTTTTTATGTTTCCAGGTTGAGAGGTATGTTTCATCCACATCGGTCTGGACCCAGTGACCTCTAGTGCTGATTACCAATAATAATTATTGAGAATTAACTAAACTGTTTTTCATGCACATATACACTCACAGTATTTTCTGGAAGGGGATGCTGACACCTGTCCAGTAACAGTGCCCCTTCCCTGTTTTAGAGCACTCTGACACCAATTTCACTGCTAATCTGAGGCCAAGATCAATCCTTTAATGAGCCAGCCGATATTACATTATGACAGGTGATGGATAAACAGCCTGTGTTTCTCTCTCTCATAAAAAAGAGAGGGAAATATTACTCTATTAGCTTTTTTTTTATACAGTTTATTTTTTCCTTGAAAGAAAAACAAGATTGACTCTCTTTCCTTACTGTTGGTTGCAGTTAAACCATTTTTCTAACTGTGGATTTGTACTTCTGTACATCTCATAGGTTCATATATATGTAAGTACTAGGCTAGCTGCCCTTGTGGACTATTTTAATCTAGCCAGTTTCCCTTAGTGAGAATCAAACCCTGTGCTTCTTGTCTGTGAGATAAACATCTTAACCATTTTGCAAACCCATCGACCCTGTTGCTTGCTTCTAGGCATATAAACTCTAAGTAACAAATATATTTCTTCACTTTTGACATCCTGTAGTATTTGTATGCTCATCAGGATAATTAAATAACACAAGACACTCTGAATGCATTCTAGTGCTCATGTGGTCATTACTCTGATTTCTTCTAGAAAGAAATGTACTACTGACATGCATGTTCTGTAGTTAGTAGCATATTTAAAGATATACTCATTGAGTACTACACATGCAAGGACTACAGTGGGACCCACCCCTCACCCCACATTATACAACTGCTTTAGCTATTGATTAATGCCTGTTGTGGATTGTTTGTTTTAAGATAGACAGGGGTCTGCATGATCTTTCTGTTCATAAAACACTCCATACAAATTATGGCTGCAATGCGAAATAATTTCACATGTAATCTCTGCTTATGTATCTATTTACAAATTACATCAGCCTTACTGGTGCAAATGTCCTTTCTGATTTTAAGGGTCCTTTTTGATTTTAAGGTTGGTATGTTCTCTGTCTATCTGTGTCTCACACACCCTCACTCTATTATACGCGATGCTCACTTCCTCTTCCAAAAAGCAGCTAGCTATAGGTATGCAGAGTTAACTTGGATGCATGGTTGGTTCACTGGTAAGATCTCTGTCTCATAGGTTCATAGGTAGGTACTAGGCTATCTGCCCGAAGGCATTTATAAGCCTAGCCAGAATGTGTTGGCTTTCACTGCCCCCTTAGATTAGTTCCCTGTACCTCTGTCCAGCAGAGTACTGAAGTGATCCCCGGGGTAAACTTTCTGTTTCAAATCCACTCGTCACGCTTTCTCTTGAAGTGTGTTAGCGAGGAGCTCTGCCTAATGCAGATTGAAATCTTGTCCCAAAGCATGGGAAGTCTCTGGGACAGGAATCTATCCCTCCAGCACGTCCTATTTATTGTTGTGGTGAGGTTTAGATTCCTAAAGCGTGTGGCTTGTGGGGATAAGGTTTTCTTTAGGTGGCGCATGTCCATCAATTCTGGGTTGGACATGGCCTTCCCACTTCCAAAGTCTGAATTTCAGTCTTACTCCAAGGTCTGGAGATTGCATACTTACCTCACGGCTGTATGTTTTTGTCCAAAAAGATACAGGGTCAACTGTCTACACCAAAAGTTTACTGCATTTACCCCCTGCCATTTGTGTAAAATATATCTGAGGGCCTCATCACTTCTCCAGTTAATGAATCACTGTAAATATTGTTTCATTCCACTATTAACAGCAGGCAAAGGTAGGATTGCCAGGAAGTTACATGTAAACAGGAGTCTTTTAACAAAACTGACAAACCCATATGTGATTCTGTGGCCAGAATCATGCTATTAACTTATACTTCCAGATAACTTTATTTTATTTTTTATTTGGCTTAGTACACTGCTCCACAAACCCTTTGAACCAAAAAGCACATGCAGAATAATATTTATTCAAACAAAAATGATCACTACAAGCCAGCTGCAGTGGCATAGTGAGATGAAGCACTGATGACAACCTAGATGACTTGAGTTTGATTACGGGCTTGGGTGCCTGATGAAGCTGACATCCAGTATGGGTGTGTCCAACTGGGTGGGGAGGTGGAACGGGTTATGGGTTGTAGCAGTCCTTTGAAGGAAGGAAGCAAGTCCATGACCTGGGAGGGTGCATGTGGCATGCCAAGTCACTGAGTGACAGTAGCCTTTGCTGAGAGAGTGCACAGGAGGGTGTGCTTGCATACGTGAAGCCATTGTAGCTCCTGGGGTGATGTGAGTTGCACATCTCCCTGCAAGCAACACTCATGGTAGCCTACTTGATGGCCTCACCCAGATATCTCTCAAGGAGCTAAAGTACATTTGGGGAAGGCTTGATGGTTGGCAGCCAGAAGAACACAAAAGTATAAATAGGCAATGCTAATCCATAAAGAAATAAACTGATTATATAACCAGTGCAATTCGTAGCTGGTTGAGTAGAAAAATAAAGCCATAACTATGACCCAGGTGACCCGAGTTCTGTTAGCAGCTTGGGTGGCTGATGGTTCTGTCAGGAAAGTTAGGCATGTCTATCCTTTAGGGGACAGAACATGCTGGTTAGATCTTCTTATTGACCTCTGCTGGCGGTCATAGCTCAGAGAAAGATTGCCATGAGTTGGTGGGTGGGGATGCTGAGGAGGGTGGCTAGATGACCATTCCCTCAAGCCACACTTCGTGGCAAGAGCTGCAGAGAGGCAGAATGTCAGCATATTAGCCAAAAAAAAAAAAAAGAATCAGTCACCAGATGTAGTATGATGGTGTTTCACTAAGTCATCCTAATCTTCAGTGTGCTGTGATAGCAATGGTGGGTGAGATGTTAGCAACACATAGAGAATCCTAGGTAAATGATGATGCAGGTAGAATGATGTGAAATACTTGGTGATGCAAATAAAGTGGTGATAACATATCTGGTGTAGCTTTCTAAATCTCTTTCTTTTGTAAAGCCTTAAGCACGTGCCCCTTCCCCCCAAAAAAGAAAGTCCCTTTCCTGTACCAAAACATAGAATCCTACAGTCTAGTGATTAGGACTGGTTAACCTCCAACTTGTATATTCAGATTTTCAACTTCTCTAGATCTCTGTTCTTTGACTATTTCTACCATCCAATACAAATGATCCCATACCTTCATTGTCCAGTTTAGTTCATCATCTGAAGTATATATCACTTATCCATCAGGAATGCCACTCTGTACTTCTCCATTATTGGGTGATTCAAATGTCACTCTAATTCTTTGACAACCACTCTCCAGCCATCATCTGTTGCATTCTATCTTCATTCTTCTCACTTCCATTTCTTTTAGATTTTCGGCAAATCCTGTGTGACACCAAAATAAAGCCTTACCCTAATCTAAGAGTGCCAGTTCCAATGGTTTATTTCTGTATTACTCACTAGTTATCAGTTCATAAACACATACTAAAATAATCTGATAAGATCTTTCCAAAAATCCATGTTGTCTCTTTTCTTTCAGCCTTTTAGTTACTAAAAAGCTTAGTTAGCCTCCTTTTCAAAATCCTATCCAGTGTCATACATATCACAAAATTTAAACTTGTATTGTTAGTTTCCTGATTCATTTTCTCCTTTCTTAGACAGTGATGCTACCTCTTCCTCTCTCCTGTTCTTTAGGTACTGTTATTTAATGAACTATCAAAATATGGAAGTAAACGTTTCACTTATTACATCAGTTTTCCCTCTTAGCCCTCTTGGAGCTAATTAATCTAACACCAAAAAGATTGCATTATTTGCAATGTAATGAGCTAGTGTTATGGCTGATGAATACATTTATGTGGAAAATATTGATGAATATATTTATATGTAAAATGTTAGAGAAACAAATGTAGAAGTTACACGTAGGCATGCAGCAGCAGGTCCCAGCCGTAACAGAGGCTGAGCATGAATCAAAAATGCATGTTTGCATTCTCCAGACACACCACCAACAAACAAAAATTACATGCAAAATAACACCATCAGTGCTACCTTTCAAAATACAGCAAGTTCCAAAACTTCAAGCATTCTGATAAATAGTTCTGTGATAAATATGATAATACTTTTTCTGTTACATGAAATGCTAATCTTATTGAAAAAGTAAAATCTGTAAAATAACAAATATATTGCATATAGCAAACAAATGAATCTCATCAACACCTACGTAACACTAAAATTAAAAATGTCAGGGAAAGGGCTTATGTGTTAGCACAATTCCCTCACAGTGGTACTCAATCAAGCCATTGATATTTTTGGGGAATTGAGTTTTGGGAAAGTTGCATTCTGTAAATTTAATTTTGTGTGGTACTCTGGTAGCTCTGGTAGATCTACACGTGTCTGACATATAACTACTTTTTTTTTCAGCACAAATAGGGTTGCTGCCTTTTCAAATGCCCAAAGTGGGACATTTTTGGTACAAACGTCAGATTTTGCAGGGGAAAACATACCCATGGCAGTACAAAGGACAGGAATTCACTTTTTTGCCTAAATAAAAGTTTATTCTTGTAGCATTTTAGTTGATTATTCTATTTCCTGTAACATTTAGGTGTTACAGATACAGAATAACTGTTTTATGCAACTATTACATTAAATATAGGAAATAATTATGTCCCAAAACCTCAGGACATTTGCCATTTTTTCCATTTTTATGCAGGACACAACTGCCTAAGGAGGGGCTGTCCCTCGCAAAGTGGGACAGGTGGTAACCCTAAGCACAAGTGCACTTTTTCTAGGATGAGGAGCATATTCTAATAAAGCTTTCCATATGAAAACAAAACTTAAAACAACATTTGTTTTAAACGTTTCTTGCTACATACAAGCACATTTATATTACTGATAACAAAAACAGAGACAAAGTACTACCACAAGCAAATCCTGTTAACACCTTTACAATATTTGGACACCTACAAACTCTTTTCCACAAAGTGAAAACCAATAAAAAGGGATTTATTTAAGCACATTCATCCTTCTAAATACAGAAACTTCTTCAGAACAGTTGTTACGTCACAAGACTTAGTTTAAATAGAGCAATAAATTAACTAATCCACCCTTTATTCATTCAGTTAAACCATATCATGTTTCAACAAAATTCATTCAGAATAACAAGTTCTCACAATAAAAAAACTTAAAACACTTACTTAAAAAAAAACATTAAATAATAGAACATATATACCATATATATATATATATATATATATATATATATATATATATATATATGGGTATACTTCTCTTAATCGACAACACAGTTTGTCAAGTAACAGAAGATCGAACCCACTTCAGCGAAAGTGCACATCATCGAAAGTGCACTTTCGCTGAAGCCGATTGTCAAAAATACAAAATCTTAAATTGAAACTGTTTATGTAGGGGGGCAAGCCCCCCCTCACCCCCTACTTAAATATACCAAAGCAAAAAACACAGCAACAATGGGACCGGACGGTGTCCCGGGCTGCATCCTACACGAGCTCCAAGAAGAGCTAGAATCTCATTTAAAGTTACTGTTCAATCTCAGCCTTACTACAGGATATGTACCCAAGGAATGGCGTACAGCAACAGTGGTCCCACTCCACAAAGGTGGTGCCTCAACGGACCCTGGAAACTATCGCCCCATAAGCCTGACTAGCCTGGTCTGCAAAGCTATGGAGCGGATCATCATGGAACTCATAAACAAAGACACTGGGGACCTACAGACGCTAGATCCTACCCAATTCGGCTTTGTTAAGGGCAGATCCTGCCTCTTGAACCTGGTCAACTTCTTCAAAACAGTCACCAAGGCCATAGACGAAGGGAAAGTAGTCCACACAGCCTACCTGGACCTCGCAAAAGCCTTCGACACCATACCCCACTCGGGCATCATAAATAAGCTCTCCAGCTTAAATATCAACCCCTATGTCATAGGATGGGTTGCAAACTGGCTCAAGGATAGAACCCACACAGTCAGAAATGCGGGAGCTATGTCAGACTCTAAACTGGTTACAAGTGGCATTCCACAGGGCTCAGTCCTGGGACCGCTCTTGTTCGGTATACATTTTTCTGAGGTACAGGCCAACACGGGAGGACTATGGCTGACCAAGTTCGCAGATGACTGCAAACTGGGTGCCATAATCGACTCTCCAGCTGACACAAGCATCCTCCAAAAGGGTCTCACAGAGACGGATAACTGGTGCCAAAGCCATGGCCTAAAGCTAAACGCCAAGAAGTGTATAGTCATCCGCTTTGGGAAAAACAAAGTGCCCATAAATTACCACATAGGTGGTAATCCATTAAGTACAGAGGAAGTAATTAGGGACCTGGGGACCCAAGTTGATAGTAATCTCTCCTTTGACAACCACGCTGCCAAAGTGGTTAAAAAGACCTTCTATATAGCCCACCTTATCATGAAAGGATTCACATCTAGATCAAGGGAGGTCATTGTGTCCCTTTACTCATCACTCATCTGGCCCATAACTGAATACAATGCCCCATTTGGGATGTACCTTACCAGACACCTGCAGCAACTGGAAAGACCCCAAAAGTACCTCACCAAGAGGGTCAAGGGACTCAAACAGATGACCTATGCTGCTCGGTTAAAGAAACTCCAGCTCTACTCAGTTGCATACCACCTACTTACATGTGTAAGTACATGTAAGTACATGTGTACATGTGTAAGTACATGTGCCTGACATATAAAGCCCTGTCCAACCCAGAATTAATGGACATGCTCCACCTCAATAAATCCAAATCCACTAGAGCTACGGGTCAAGGGACTTGAACCTCAACACAGAAATTAACAGGACATGCTGGAGAGACAGATTTATAACCCAGAGGTTCCCAGCACTCTGGAATAGAATCCCAGTCCATATCAGGCAGAGCCCCTCACTGACTCTCTTCAAGAGGAATCTTGACGAGTGGATGGGAGATCGTAGGTTTACCCCGGGGATCACTTCTGTGTCACTACTAGACAGAGGCAGAGTAAACTAACCTAAAAAAGGGCACAGTTAAACTCATTTTAAAGGGTGGCAAAAGCCAAACAGACTCTGGCTAGGCTGATAAATGCCCTAGGGCATATAGCCTAGTATCAACCTATGAACCTATGAACCAACTCCGAGATCGCACTACAGTGGGGAAAAGGATATATTTCCTTATCCCCACTGTAACCAGCTTATACGAAAGTGCACTTTCGATATTGTGCACTTTCGCTGAAGTGGGTTCGATCTTCTGTTAGTCAACAAACTGTGTTGTCGATTAAGAGAATGGAATCCATATATATATATATATATATATATATATATATATATATATATATAGTTTAAATACTCTTTAATCTTGTAACCAGTTTATATTCCATCTATTTTTATCAAGAGCAAAATCCCATGTGTTGCCTTCTCAAAATCATTTTAAAATACTGAATGTTGCTTTCCTATGATCATTAAATGCAGCACAAGAATATGTAAGCTAAAGCCTATGTTTTTCTACCTGTATCGATGTCTTTAGTTTATTATTTGCAATAGTATATGATAGATCCCGGTCTGTTCTGATACTGCCAGTTGTTTTTATCATGTCTATCTTTCTAAGTATTTTTGTTGATCTTTTCCCTTTTCTGTACTCTTCTAACAGTGACACTTCTTGTCTTAATTGCTTTATAGTTTTCACTATTAAAAACTTCCATGATGGCATTGGATTCCCCCCATTCCTTTCCCTTACTGCCCTGTGTTTTTGTGGTAAGACTTTATCTTTACTGTTACATATCAGATGAAACACTGGATATATGGTTGTATCACTCACATACAACCATGCATACTCATCTTTGCTGTGGGAAATCAGAAAGTCATAAGTTCTGCCTATTAACAAGACCTTCAAATTCATGTATCTGTGCTGGTACTGCAGTGTAGTGCAGTATGAGTGGGGGGTGCTCATTCATATGCATCAGATGATAATTTAAGGAAAGGTCTCATCTGCCTGAGATGGATGTAGTTCACGTGGATTCTAAAGATTATACTGCAGCTGTCCATGAGTATGAGAATTGTTTCTGAACCTAGTCAAATTTGCTCATGCCAGTATAACCATGACGCTGTGTTTCTTCGACAAAAGTTATAGGCATATTATTCATGTGATTACTTTTTACTGATAATTGCATGAAAGTAAATGTCTACAACCATGTCAGTTAATTAATCGGAATTGGAATAAATGGAATTGTGGGATATCAACATTCAAGTGCAAATTGAAGAACAACAGACAAAATATTAAACATGAAATATAACCAGAACAATAGTGTTTCATTTATATTAACATTCAAAACTGTAATAAACTTTGAATTTGTGTAAAAAACTAAACTACAATTATTAACTATGATGATTGCTTAATTGCTTAAACTAAGCATTTGCCATTTGGGACTTGGTACTTACCTCATTCTGTACAGCTTTTTGTATAACATATGGATCTGTACTGGCAGCTTACACAGTACATTACATTACCCAAATGTTTATCAAAGTCAGCTTGTCATGTTAAAATATTTTGCTTCTAATCCTTCAACCTTTCAAAACTAACACTTCAAAAGTTTTCTGTATGTGCTGAACTTAAAGAAACACCTCTGGAAGTATTTTAAACTCTTGGTTCATCTTTAAATCATCTATCAGCCACAGTAAACCCACATAACATATTTTGATAGCCTGACATAACTGCATTTGTTCTCAGGGAAAATACAGTGCTAAGACTCTGCAAAAATCAGTCTAGAAAGCAGTGCTGCATAGATTAGCAGACAGTGCATTAATTCCTGTCATAAATCTTATAGAGGCATTTAGAATGTGTGTGCAAATTGCAAAGTCTAACCCTTTATCCCTTACAAACCTGGTAGATGTGATTATTGTAAAGCATATTGATCAACATAAATGCTTCTTACAATGTTAACATGCCTCCATAAGAAGTCTGGATTCTTCTACACATGCAGCATATAAATAAAAATTAAGTAAATACATGTTAAGAAATATATTCTTTTTGAATTCAGTGCTCTATTGTAGAATTTTCAGTTGCTTATTTCTCTTTTATTATTAAAGACTGCATGACAGTCTGTGGTAGGAAGGAAAAACATAGCAGCATGACTATTACTGTCTTAAGGTGAAGGCCTGCCCCGTGGGAGATTTGGAAATAATTTTTTTTCTGCAGTCTGTCATAAATGGGATAGCCACAGTTAACCTACTGTGCTTCATTTCACCAAAAAATTATTTTATATAAAAAAAATTAAATGTTATGGCAGGTCTGAAATAATACACACATATATCCACATACACACACACACACACACACACACACACACACACACACACACACACACAAACACACACACACACACACAGAGCAAGAAATCTGGACAAAGATTAAAATTATGGCAGAAAAAAGCCCAAAACATATCATGCAAAGCACAGAACTTTATGATTTTATAAGGACATATTTCCCTAAAATTACTCATTTTAAAATGAAGAAGGCACAATTTGTGCAGATTTTAATAATTTTTTCAGCACAGAATGTTCCAGAAGTTAAAA
Organism: Protopterus annectens; assembly: GCF_019279795.1. Taxonomy (NCBI): domain Eukaryota; kingdom Metazoa; phylum Chordata; order Ceratodontiformes; family Protopteridae; genus Protopterus; species Protopterus annectens. The sequence continues at coordinate 837,549,123 of NC_056741.1, forward strand.
AGTGCACATGGTGCACAATCGTTAGTCTATTTGTTTGTCGTTGGATTTTTGGCATTTGGGTTCCCTCATATTTCTTGTAACACTTTCCTTACTTTCTCTCTGTACTTTAAATTATTGTCTCACTGCAACCTGTATTTGCTTTTTGTCTACGCAAGTATTGGGTAGCAAGAAATAAAAAGGTTATGCCCTGCAGAAGTACAGTTAGTGGTTCCGCATACACCATGCATACACCACGTAAGCTTTTGGTGTACATACTCATTTCTAACGAGACAGCATTTGGCCAATTCACGAGCACTACATGCCCAATTTTCAGATACAACAGTAAACCAAAAAGAGAATAAGCGAGCTAACACAGCAATTGCATGTCTTTACTGTGATGTATACCTGCTGTCTTACTAGCTTTTCTGGTTTATGAAAAGTTTAGTATATGTACTGCAGCTTCATCAGTCATTTAGTATGCATGTGTGTGTGTGATTGTGTGTGTGTGTGTGTGTGTGTGTGTGTGTGTGTGTGTGTGCTAACAGAATTGTATTTTTGTTAAAGAGTCGAGACTGTGATTTTAAACCTTTTCTTGCAAAAAGCACGACATTTGACATTATCTGCATCTGGTATTTTCCTTATCTCCCACATGCAGAAAAAAGAAAGATCCTACATGTATTTATTTATTTTGCTTTGTTTATGTTTTGATAATTGGCATATCCATCTAGGGTATAGCAGCCTATCTTCAGTAGAGTCGACCCGTTCACCTGCTCCTGCTGTGAAGTGCGAACTGATGGCTAAAATCAATGTTTTACTTTTTACATTGCTAGACTATCGGCACTCAGCAGACACGGTTTCTATTAGGCAAGGCAATAAGATGCGGTTTTTTTTTTTTTTTTGCTTTTTTGTGTACCTGGAGCCAAAGGAGGTGGTGTGCGTGGTCGAGCCACCGGAGAAAGTAAATTCCTAAATCTTGACTGGGACTGGGAGTGAGTACTCTCCAGAACAAGGGTGGGCACTGGGTGGACTGGAAAGGTTCTGCACTGACTGCAGTGCAGAACCTGATGTACATCATATACTTGGCAGAACTTAAAATTAAATTTTAAAGTAAACAGTGAAACATTGAACAGCTCTGCAAGCGCCTCTCACTGCTGTGCTGCACAGCTGCTACTGCTGCTAATAATATTCCATTTCCTTTCCTTCCAATTCAAATTTCCAAACAGGTGGGCAGTCAGTCTCACAAAGTTAACATTATCAAGCATGCCCCTGCACACTGGCGATGTGTGATGATGTCGGCAGCAACTTCCAATTGTAAATTTAAAAAACAATGAAAAAAATCGGGAATTGAAGGGGCACCCCATTATTTTGCCCTTAAAACCAGTAAATACTGAATAATTCAGTACAGTTGAGAGGTATGGGAGGAAATCCCTGGGAGTCTGGGATTATAACCACCTTCAAGAACCGACAGTGTATAGGATATTTAGGTTTGACAGGTGCATTGCCATCTGTTGTAAGCTCCTAGGTCCAATCACTCTCTTGCATACATATCTGGGTGGTACATTTTACTTGTGGGTGACAGGCATTATTATAACCAAAGACAGTAGTAGTGTGCATTTGTCATACAGTCTTAAAATCAGTCACCATCTTGCATACATAGTTCAGTGATAATGGTGCGGATTTGGACTGTGCAACACTGGATATCCAGTACAGTCTGTAATGGAACTCAGTATAGTAGTTTGTTACTTGTAGATGTCTTAATGCATTTTTCAGTGCTTGTAACATCGAGTACATGTAAAATGAACAAATTACTTTTGAGTGGATTCTTTTTTTGTGTTACTATTCCAGAGGGGACATCACCTCACATAGTATAAATACTGGCCTTCTAACTTTTTCTCATTTTCTCAGTGGAAAACTATAGGTGCTTTATTTCTTGAACTGTCTAAAGCAATAAACACTGCAAATGTTTTTCTTCTTCAGCACCCACTAAATATGGACTACCAGCAGACTGTCTGTCTGGCTGCCTTCATGACCTGATCCAGGAAATGAGCTGGGTTAATAATATCGCATCTCCTCCTAATGAGTGGTGTTATCGACCATAGCCACTGCTTAAGAAATGAATTTCTAAGAAACATTTCTTACTCTCTCTCTCTCTGGGGACTCCCTTTAGAAAAGCAGTATATCTGTCTCTCCTCTAAATGACTTGTCTTTGTAGCTCAGATATCACATGTGAAAATGTAAGGATTTAATCTCTCCTCTTAACATTTCTTATTGATGGTTAGTGTCACCTGACAACAATCAGAACTGAATCTTTGCACAGTGATCACTACTATCCAGAAACCTTCTCACCTTCCCCACAATCATCTAGTTTTCAAAGATTTCCATTCAGCCATTGCATTTCACCATTTTTTAAATGTCATTCCTTATACTGAGGTCCTGCCACATTGTTCAACATGCAGGAATACTCTACCCTGCCCTACATATATATCAGATGTCATTGATATGTATACAATCCAGGAATACTCTACCCTGCCCTACATATATATCAGATGTCATTGATATGTATACAATGCAGGAATACTCTACCCTGCCCTACGTATATATCAGATGTCATCGATATGTATACAATGTAAGAAACCAAAATCTGTTCCCTTAGGCTCAGATTCGTAGTGCTGGCACTCCAATAACTGTGGTAAAACTTTGATAAAAACTCCTTTATTTAAACATAAACTTCAAACGTGAGTTAAGCGCTTTCATCTAAAATACTTAGACCTCCTCAGAACTGAATCACCTCTTGTCCATTAAGTTTGTATACTACATACATTTCCAATTGTTTAATTAATTAATTGAATATTGAAGTTATACATTGTTTTAAAGTGCCAGTGTGCCTGTTGATAAAGTGCTTTATATAGTGCTCTTTATATATAAAAAATGCCTTTTAAAATTCATTAAAACATTACATGTTGAGCTATGCTGTCCACATATAATCATTTAAATTTCCTCTTGTATTTAAAAATAAACTTGTTAATAAAATACAATTCAATACATCAGTGTTAGACCTTATAAATTAAATCACAACTACCCTCATATTTCCCCTACCCCATATTTGCTAGGATGGGTTTTATAGAAATATGATCATTTAATCCTGGCAGGGTAGATGCGTCCAATTTCACTTGCCATTTGGTTTCCAACTCCCCTAGTTTCGTTTTAATATTTCCCCCCCTAGGGTTCACTTTGGCTATGTCCACAATACCAAAGTGGAACATGTTACAGCCCTTGCTTTCTTCCAAATGCCTCCATAAAGCGTTTTTAGTGTCCTTTTTCTTAATACAGTAATAATGATCGTAAATTCTCTCCCTCAATGTTCTGTCTGTCTTCCCTATGTAATAACTAGGACACTTGGAGCATTTAGCAAGATACACTAGATGGGAAGTTCTACAATTACCCTTCCTGAATTTTATCAAAGTCCCTAGTCTGTCTTCAAGTTTCAAACTAGTTGCTGGAAAGATGTACCTACACTGTTTACATGTCCCACATCTAGTTGTTCCTTTCCTATCCTCCAACTCTATCTTATTATCTATTTTCTTTTCCAATTCCAATTTCAAATTACCCCCATTCCTTGACACAAATCTGGGTGTGGGTCCCACTATTCCCCCTATCTTCTTGTCCATTTTTAATATGTTCCAGTATTTACCAATTATTTCCTTTACATTGTTAGTCCAAGGTGTATATTGGAATATACATGCTCTAGTATAATCCAAGGGTGCATCAACCATTGGTTTTTCAGGGTTACTTACTTTAATTAGGGGTCCTTTCCCCAACAATGGAATGTATTTTCTACCCCATTCTTTCATCACATACCTTGTTGTGTCTTCAACCATCCATTTTGGATATCCCCTTTGTATGAACATGTTCTCTATCCCCTGTAACTCAATAACCAGGTCTTCATACTCAGATGTCATCCTGGCGGCTCTAATACATTGCCCCTTGATGATACTTTTTTTCTGTGTAATGGGATGTGAACTAGTATATTCCAAGTATCCATTACTGAAACTTCCTTTCCTATATATTTTAGATTTCACTTTCCCATTCTCCACCATAATTAATGTGTCTAAGTAGGGCATAGCTAGTGAATCTACACTGAACGTAAATTTAAGGTCATTGCTCCGGGAGTTTAGGTAGGCCATGAATTCTTCCAACTCATCCCGGTCACTTTTCCAAATCAAAAAAACATCATCTAAAAACCTGTAGTAACATGTTATCTTACTATACCATTCAGTAGTAAATATATTTTCAACTTCCCATTCGTACAGGTATATATTAGCAAAAATGGGGGCACAAGCTGCCCCCATTGCTACCCCTTTTGTTTGCACATAATATTCACCTTCAAACATTATATAATTGTGTTTGAGTATCAGTTCCATAAATTCCACCGTTAGTTGTATTTTGTCCCATGTAAAATTGCCTGATTTCCTCATACAATTTTCTAATTTAATCAACCCATCCTCCTGTGGGATGTTCGAAAATAAATCTATCACATCTATAGTTACTAGTAAAGCCCCTGGTGTTATCAGATCATTATTTAGCCTGCCTAAAAAATCCCAAGAGTCAATGATAATATGCTTTATAGATTTGTACAGGGGTTTCAACCAACCATCCACTACCTTTCCAAAGTTGAAGGTTTTAGACCTGTTCCCCGAAATAATGGGTCTAAAAGGGGGGTCCACCATAGTTTTGTGGATCTTGGGGATACCAACTATCGTACTTATAATAGGAAAATCTGTTTTCAAAAATTTATATAAATCTCCACTAATCCTTTCATCTACCAATAAATCTTCCAAATACAAGTTTATTTTGTTATAACCTATGTTAACTTCGTTCTTTGATGAAATGGTATAGTGACCAGATTTCAATAAGATATCATAAATCTTGTTTTTGTAAGCTTCCTGTTCATACAAAACCACCCCTCCCCCTTTGTCGGGTTTCATTATTCTTATCGATCTCTCATTTTGTAATTCCTTCAATACACTAGCTTCCTGTTTGTTCAAATTATACTTGACTCTAGTACCATTGACTTTAATATTATATGCGTATAACTCATCTGTTACCATTTTCTCAAATAGTCCAAGAGTTGCATGTAGTGGGGGTGTGTAGGTACTTTTTTTCTTAAATTCACTACCATTCTCTCTCCTTCCATTTTCATTCTGGTATAGCACAGCCAAATTGATTTTTCTTAAAAATTTCTTTAAATCAATAATATAGTCTTCTATTTTAAATTTCTTGACAGGCACATATTTCATCCCTTTGCTGAACAGGGAAAAATGTTCTTTCCTTATCTCATATTGGGTGTAATTGTATATGTAGAATTGTTGGTATACACTAATAATATTATTCATTTTTCTTATCCCATTCATATCTGTCATCTCGTGTGCCCTTCCCCCTTGGTCCTTTTTTGGTAATTGTAGTTTTCTGTCCACTGGTTTGAACTGCTTTGACGCCATCTTCTTCCCCCTGGTTCCCTAAAAAAACATTTCCATCTAACACTTTACCTTGATTTTCCTTCTTATCATAACATCCATCATCAGTGTATTCCCTTTCATTTTTGTTAAATGTATTGCCTTTCTTTCCTACTTTGAAATTACTATTAATTGCCCTATTTCTTTGAAAACTACCCTTCTCCCATTTTTGCTAATATATACCTGTACGAATGGGAAGTTGAAAATATATTTACTACTGAATGGTATAGTAAGATAACATGTTACTACAGGTTTTCAGATGATGTTTTTTTGATTTGGAAAAGTGACCGGGATGAGTTGGAAGAATTCATGGCCTACCTAAACTCCCGGAGCAATGACCTTAAATTTACGTTCAGTGTAGATTCACTAGCTATGCCCTACTTAGACACATTAATTATGGTGGAGAATGGGAAAGTGAAATCTAAAATATATAGGAAAGGAAGTTTCAGTAATGGATACTTGGAATATACTAGTTCACATCCCATTACACAGAAAAAAGGTATCATCAAGGGGCAATGTATTAGAGCCGCCAGGATGACATCTGAGTATGAAGACCTGGTTATAGAGTTACAGGGGATAGAGAACATGTTCATACAAAGGGGATATCCAAAATGGATGGTTGAAGACACAACAAGGTATGTGATGAAAGAATGGGGTAGAAAATATATTCCATTGTTGGGGAAAGGACCCCTAATTAAAGCAAGCAACCCCGAAAAACCAATGGGTGATGCACCCTTGGATTATACTAGAGCATGTATATTCCAATATACACCTTGGACTAACAATGTAAAGGAAATAATTGGTAAATACTGGAACATATTAAAAATGGACAAGAAGATAGGGGGAATAGTGGGACCCACACCCAGATTTGTGTCAAGGAATGGGGGTAATTTGAAATTGGAATTGGAAAAGAAAATAGATAATAAGATAGAGTTGGAGGATAGGAAAGGAACAACTAGATGTGGGACATGTAAACAGTGTAGGTACATCCTTCCAGCAACTAGTTTGAAACTTGAAGACAGACTAGGACTTTGATAAAATTCAGGAAGGGTAATTGTAGAACTTCCCATCTAGTGTATCTTGCTAAATGCTCCAAGTGTCCTAGTTATTACATAGGGAAGACAGACAGAACATTGAGGGAGAGAATTTACGATCATTATTACTGTATTAAGAAAAGGACACTAAAAACGCTTTATGGAGGCATTTGGAAGAAAGCAAGGGCTGTAACATGTTCCACTTTGGTATTGTGGACATAGCCAAAGTGAACCCTAGGGGGGGAAATATTAAACGAAACTAGGAGTTGGAAACCAAATGGCAAGTGAAATTGGACGCATCTACCCTGCCAGGATTAAATGATCATATTTCTATAAAACCCATCCTAGCAAATATGGGGTAGGGGAAATATGAGGGTAGTTGTGATTTAATTTATAAGGTCCAACACTGATGTATTGAATTGTATTTTATTAACAAGTTTATTTTTAAATACAAGAGGAAATTTAAATGATTATATGTGGACAGCACAGCTCAACATGTAATGTTTTAATGAATTTTAAAAGGTATTTTTTATGTATAAAGAGCACTATATAAAGCACTTTATCAACAGGCACACTGGCACTTTAAAACAATGTATAACTTCAATATTCAATTAATTAATTAAACAATTGGAAATGTATGTAGTATATAAACTTAATGGACAAGAAGTGATTCAGTTCTGAGGAGGTCTAAGTATTTTAGATGAAAGCGCTTAACTCACGTTTGAAGTTTATGTTTAAATAAAGGAGTTTTTATCAAAGTTTTACCACAGTTATTGGAGTGCCAGCACTACGAATCTGAGCCTAAGGGAACAGATTTTGGTTTCTTTTATCGAGTGGACTGTTACCTTTGACTATTCATTTATGTATACAATGTAGGAATACTCTACCCTGCCCTACATATATATCAGATGTCATCAACATGTATACAATGCAAGAATATTCTACCCTCCCCTACATATATATCAGATGTCATCAATATGTATACAATGCAGGAATTCTCTACTCTGTCCTACATATACATCAGATGTCATCAACATGTATGCAATGCAGGAATACTCTACCCTGCCCTACATATATATCAGATGTCATCGACATGTATACAATGCAGGAATACTCTACCCTGCCCTATATATATATCAGATGTCATCAATATGTATACAATGCAGGAATACTCTACCCTACCCTACATATATATCAGATGTCATCGACATGTATACAATGCAGGAATACTCTACCCTGCCCTACATATATATCAGATGTCATCGACATGTATACAATGCAGGAATACTCTACCCTGCCCTACATTTATATATATATATATATATATATATATATATATATATATATATATATATATCAGATGTCATCAACAACCTTCAAACAAACCTCAGATCAGCATCCGTCATATCTTGATGTCTCTAACCTTATATAAAAAAGAGAGAAAAAGAGAGACAGAGAAAACAAGTTTATGATTATTACTTCCAGACATTTAAATTTGTTCCAGAGTATTCAATTTAAAATATTAGCAATGTATAAGACTGCATAAGAAATATTTACTTCTCTCTCTCAAGCTTCTATGTGTTATTTTAGATCGACATCTACAACTTTATCCTCATGTTAAGAGAAAGGTTTGGAATGCTTTACTGAGTAAAACAATCTAGATTATTTTTCAGTTACTGCAGTAATACTATTTATTCTTCAGTTACTGCAGTAATACTAATCTTTTCCTCAGTTTCTATTACTCTACGTGAACCTTTAGTGGTGTACAATATTTCTTACTGTACACTCTTGAACACTGCTAGTTTCATAGCACAGCTTACAGGACCCATCACTGTATTTCTCTGAAATCTTTAGTTCAGATGTACAACACAACACATTATCATACTCCAAGTGAAGCTATTACACCCATTTTTATTCCTCACAAATAAGAGTCTCAGTATTTGCCCATGTCTGAGTGGTGTTATCGACCATAACCACTGCTTAAGAAATGAATTTCTAAGAAACATTTCTTACTCTCTCTCTCTCTCTGGGGACTCCCTTTAGAAAAGCAGCATATCTGTCTCTCCTCTAAATGACTTGTCTTTGTAGCTCAGATATCACATGTGAAAATGTAAGGATTTAATCTCTCCTCTTAACATTTCTTATTGATGGTTAGTGTCACCTGACAACAATCAGAACTGAATCTTTGCACGGTGATCACTACTATCCAAAAACCTTCTCACCTTCCCCACAATCATCTAGCTTTCAAAGATTTCCATTCTATCTAAGCATCTCCTGCTTTTGAACACTACATCACTGTCCAAAATGTCATTCTGTCAAAATTGCTTATTCCATTACATTTATATGTTGCAATTTTCCACATGAATATATGTACTTTTTTGCCCAGTCCTGTAAATTTTTCATTAGTAAACCAAATTGCTTGAAAATGTTGCTAATGCATCCCATTGACTTTCTGAGCCTGAAAACATATTTATCTTCATATCTACTTGCTTTCCAATTGTATGTAATTTCTGGGGAGCTTTATTCCTTAGGCCTACATTGAAGATTGGTTATTCCTTTTTTTACAGTCAATAATCCTAAATAATACAGTCTAAATAAATAAACATGTCATTTGCTTGTAAGCACTTTCAGAACTGATCTCAAAAAGTTTGCAATGTTTATATATTGTTAGATGCACAACAACTTCCAAATATCAAATAGCTATATAATTTACACAGATAAGGAATGGTATAGATGTGCTTAAGATCAAATATATGTTTTAAAAATGAGTGACCACAAGCAATTAAAAGTCTTAAGTGTGTACAAATCAGTATGTCAAGGCTTACCTAGTGTTAACTCCCGGGGTTGTTTAAAGCTGATATGATTAACCTTGCAGGAGTACAAGGTGGTCTGCTGTGGAACAACATGAATGAACTTCATAATTTTAAACCTCCAGTCTTCTGAGAAAGCAATGTCAGATGCATATACCTTCCCAGCAAAATGGTTTCCATTCTCAAAGAACACAATATCAATCTCAGGGGGATAAAATCCAGTTGCATAACAGTAGATAGTATTATTCTGACCGGGAACATAAGGCTTCTCACTGTACATGCTTACAGAAGGTGGTTCTGTGAAGAGAACAAAATACGACAATCATGCAAAAGTCTGCAATAATGAAAACTATTTTGCAATACAAATAAAACTTTACATAATTTTTAGCAAAAAGAGACCCCCCCCTTGTGTGTGTGTGTGTGTGTGTGTGTGTGTGTGTGTGTGTGTGTGTGTGTGTGTGTGTGTGTGTGTGTGCGTGTGTGTACCACATTCACTTACTTAGCTGCTGTTTGCCCTTCTGCTTGGTGTAAAAGCTGCATACTGGAGAAAACAGGAGAGTTATATTACACTGACCATTTCACTGGGCTGCAAACTGAAGTGAAACGTATAAATCAACAACACCAGTCCAACTGGCAAGTGTGAGTTACTGACTTGCATTTTCTTTACTTTAGTTTACATGTTTATTTATATATTTTCTTGCTTGCTTTTTGTATTTTCAGCCTTTATGTCAATGCTATGCCTCCAACACGTTTTATCTCCTTTACAGAATAAATTTTGAATTTCATTCTGTCTATGGCTAGGATTGCTGACTCTCCAGTTTCCCAGCCCTTTCATGACTCAGGCTATACCATGCCGTGGACATTAGTAAGGTCTTTACAAGTATTATGTACGCACTCACTTCAGGCATGAACTGTGCTGTGTGTGGGGAATTTGCCATCCTAGCCTTAATCAGAAGGTGATCACTTGATTTTAATCACTCACCTTCATCTCTTGGGTCAGTGCCCACTAGATAAATATGTGTTAGTGGTGGAGTTGCCATGGCCAAGTCCTCATTATCACGGGAGCCAGACTGACATCCTTGCATTCTCTGATTCATCTAGATTGTACACTTGTGAACATGCGCTTAAGAGATATATTTTGCCCTAGCTAGATTAACACACTTACATGCAAAAAAAAATGTTCAGGAAGGACTAATTTTTTTAATATCCTTCCCATGTCTACAGGTCTTCTGTCTGATGGCTCCACTACCTTTAAACATTCAGGATATGACAAACCATTCTATCCAAGTAAGTCCTAACAGCCCATCCATTCTCTAGAGGTTACAGTTGGGAGGTAGGGGATGGGCTAGTCACCAGGTCCTGGACAGCTGTCCAGCCAACCTTCCCCAAAGGGTGCTCACAAACCCATTTTACCTGCCTAATCAGGAAGAGGAAACTTAGCTCCTAACCTCATCTGATATGAGCATTAACAGTAAAATACATACATACATACATAAACCAAAGCCCTAATTACAAAATGCACTGTCAACTGAGAAGACTAAAGTAACCAAAAAAAAATGAAAAGCAAAACAGCATGCCACCCTAGGAAAGCAACACTGATAACAATCAAACAAAAATAAATAAAAACTACAAGAAACTATAAACTATAAGTCTTGACCTCTTAAAATCGCTAAAATAAAAAAACATACAGAAGATAGGTTTCACTCAAATACTAACCAAACCTATCAAAAATAATTAAAAACAAAAAGAAAAAAAGGAAAGAAAAATATTTAGCTTGAGTGACTTTGGATCACTTTACCATTTGTGATGAAATGCATTTCCTAGCTCTACAGTATACGATGTTACACATACAAGATATAAAATCAGACCATACATATGTCACTTATCTGACTAACTTTCACTTGGGAATGGCATTTATATATATGTATATATGTATATATATATATATATATATATATATATATATATATATGTGTGTGTGTGTGTGTGTGTTTGTGTATGCACGTGTATATGTGGGTCTACATCACATGATCGACTGCCACATAACAGACGTTCAAATAACCGAGATGAAAAGAACGAAACTTCAGAAACCAGAATGATGACTGTTTACTAGGGTAAGTAAATACTTGGCCAACATGTCCTGTTCTTCACTGTAGTGCGATCCCAGAGTTGGTATATTTAGTTGGGGCGCGGGGGTACCTTGGCATGAGTTTTGTTGACTGTCGGCCATATACTTACTTACCCAGGTGAATTTCGCCATTCGGGTTTCTGAAGTTTCATCATCTACGCCTCAGTTATGTGGTAGTCAATTATATGAAATAGACCCATACACACACACATGCGCACACACATGCTCACACACACACACTCGTGTGTGTGTGTGTGTGTGTGTGTGTATATATACATATATATATATATATATATATATATTTATATATATAAATATATATATATATATATATATATAAATATATATATATATATATATATATATATATATATATATATATGGTTTAATATCAGAATCTCGAGTTGAGATACCTGCAGATGGAAAACTCGAAACACAGATGTTCAAATTTCCATCTGGCCGAACATCTCAGTGTTCTAAAATTTATATCAGTGAATGCACTGTGCATTCACTAATATAAACTTGAAGAACTGCACAGAGATAGCAGTACAGTGCTTTTTGGGAAATTCATCCCTTTCCTCACTGTAGTGTGATTTTGGAGTTGGAATATATAGTTAGCAGGGAGTGTGGGGGGGGGGGGTTCAGGGGGGCAAGCCCCCCTGCAAAAACGTGATATTAGGTATAGGAATTTCCTTTACCTGTGCTCCTATACAGATATCACGTAATGTTTTCAACAACAATGTTGAATCTGCTGAATTAATTCAGCTGATTCGACATTGTGACTTGTTCTGAATTTTGCCTTTCATTTTCTGTATTCAGTGTGATGAACGGAAATTATTTTTTGGTTCGACATTTGGATAGTAAACCTCTCTCTATATAAATATAAATATATATATATATATATATATATATATATATATATATATATATATTGATACACTTATATATAGAAACACACACACATACATATATAGATAAATTGATATAGATACAGATATATATTTTTTAAACTTTGTAAAAACATATGCATGGGACGGCACCTGAGTAGACCGGTCTACTTCAGAACACTGACAAACCAAAAGACTGAATTCCAAAATACCGAAAACTCAAAAATACTGAAGGATGGAATTTGTTCCTTCTCCACTGTTGTGTGATCTTGAAGTTGGTATATATAATTAGCAGCCCCCCACATGAGGGTTGCAGGGGGGGTTGCCCCCTGCATTAAACATGTTTTCAGTATTTTGGGATTCAGTCTTTTATCAGATTAATTCCTTAGGAAATAACGTAGAAGCATTTAAAATGACAATAATAAAATTAGACAGGCATTTGTGGAGAGCTAACATAATTATTAGGGGATGAAGTAGAAATACCATGCCTGATATATTATCCTCTACTGTCCAAGAAATTTTTCATACAATCACAGGAGCCAAAGACATTAAATGCCTACATAATTGATACAGTGAAGAAGGCATTATGAACCCAGGAAAAGATGAGTCTCACTACGACTGGACTACACTAAATTTTTTAAGTGCTGCACACAATTTCTAAATCCTGCAAACCGCCAAAAAAGATAAAGGAAATACTCTGGACTGATAATAAATTAATGACACCAGCTGACCTATCTAAAGAGATAAGGAGGATGGGATAACAATGGCTCCATATATTCAAATGTTAATACAGAGAGGAGTAGTATTCAGGATAACATACCCTACCTACCACAGTCTATTTTAATTGTAAGCCTTTAACAATGCACATATTTGTAAGGAATTCTTTGGCATGGGCAGCAGAATACTGTTCAGTGTTTTATTTATTTTATTTTTCCCTAGGAAGCATTAGTTTACTATACTAGATAAGCCCAAATATGCAAGGTGTATGTTGTCAGTTGTTTCTTCATTTTAAAATTATGTCAAAATTGAGAAATGGCTGGGACAGTTATATGGTGTTCAGCAATTATTGTAACTCCTTGTATGAGTAAGATCTGTTCGTTTTCTCAGTATTAATAGTTGTCATTTTTATTTCTGAGGTGTGCTGGTTGTGACCTGCTGTTCTTTGTGAGTCCATGATCTTATGCAGAGTTCTTCTGTTGGGCTGTGCTTCAATACCTTAATAAGTTAAGTAACATTTTTTAATCATCTAACTTCCTGGGTGAGGACGTTTGTTCCAGACAACTGTGTGTGACACTGGCATTCCATTACTTTTTATGACTGAGATGTCAGTCTTCATTTTCAGGGGATGGTAAGGTGACATGAAAGTCACTAACTCTATTTCCTGTCTCTATCCCATTCTTCCCTAAATATCTAATTGCCTTTCTTTCTTTCTTTCTGCTTGACTCTGTGCGTTTTGTGTCTGTGTATTGCCTATTTTCCATCTATGCTTTATGTTTGAATCATAAAGGGAAATAATACAAAAAGTTTTGTGAAAATGAGAGCAGTGAGAGTTTAATTTCCCTTCAAAGCACATACCAATTATTTAATAAATATTTTATATAAACATGTTTTTTCTTGTTTTTTCAACAACAGTTAAGTTATTATGTTTGCATACATGATAATTAGTTGTAAAGTGCAAGCACAAATGCAATAATGCAAACAATTTCAATCTTTTAATGCACAGTGGCCTGACATTCACCCTGGAATGTAATATTTGTTTGTTATTGGTTGTATATAAGGTTGTTGTGGTACAAATATCAAACGTATAGCAGTTTCCCTTCACTTCATCAGCCACATTTGCCTTCTAATGCTATGTAGTATGCTATTAAGCCACAAATATTGTAAGTGAATGTTCCATGTTTACAGCTAACAATTTCCAGCTGAAGTTCTTTTTCTTTCCCGTTTACCTGGTTATTAGCAAACTCTAACAGCTACAGTTAATCAGAGTTTTTGATTACATTCACTCCCAAGTAAGTTTTTTCTGTTATTTCTAAGTTAGCATATTACTTTTCACAAGTAATCGAAGTACCTATGATAACATAGGGACAAATAACTTTTGACATATCCAAATCTCTAAGAAGCAGATGCAGGAAGGTTTAAAAGTAATAGAATATGCAGATCTAAATACCTTGTTTAAATTTTCATTAGAAGATATGGTAAGGTAGGGTTAGTGGTATTTCTCTTTAAGTTGTAATGGTTCATAGGAAGTTTTTTTAGCTTGGATTGTAGTAATTAAGTTAGGCACACTCAGGTACAGCTTTGGACTGGGTTTGGAATAATTATCTACATTAGCTGCTCAAACATTAGACACCGCCTTGCTAAACTACGCTTCTCCTTTTATTTAATGCATATTTGGTCATTATCTCAAAAATCCTCTTAACAATGACCATTTCTGTTCCAGTATGTAATGTATTCTTGGAAAGAAACTTGTTCCCAAGTTCAACTCACATTTAGCTATGGTGTCAATAAATGTAAATAAAATGTGTTGTCACTAGTACAAATGCGGTCTTGGAACTTCAACAGCATTTAATCCCCACACACCCCAAAATGTAATTTTATGGCATCTGCTTTACAATATGGATTCAGATATTTGTTTCATCCAGGTGGTGCATATGAATGGTTTGAACTTAGAAACACATTAAAGGAAATTGATCCCTTTGCTTTTGCTGGAGGTTTTAGTACTGTCAGCTCAGGAGCTGTTATAATAATTAAAAGAAATTGTAATATATAAATTATACCTCTAATAAAGACATGCAACAAAGGTAAGCACTTTCAGAAGCGTCCGTATTCAAAACATAATTATATCAATCCATGCTCCCTACCAAGACAAAACCAATTTTTAGAACTATCTTATCTTTTACTGTGGTATAACAATCATCTTTTTTTATTCTGGCGATTGACTGAATTCTAAATTTAAGTTCCAAGTACAACAGGTTATGCCCTTGCACCTTCTCAGGCACAAGGCAGTCTGAGATCTTAATTGATATTACAGTTGCTTTTGAACAGTTTATAGACGATATGAAATATGTAAGGTACAGACTTCACTTTACTAGTTAGTCTACAAATTGAGAAGGCGGCTAGATTCATTCTCAGTCTCCCGTCAACTTTATAATTCAGCCTCCTATCATCAACTCTTAGCTCATTTTCATATCATGCCAGTCTTCTGATAGATTTTAGCTTTCCCACAGAAAGACATCCTAAACCTAATTCAAATTAAACCCTAATCACTTGGAAAACAATTTCATCTGAATGACTATCAAAGCAGAGTTAACTGATTTTACTTCTTAAATATAAGATAGCCACATCCTTTCTGATACACGATGAACAATTTTTAATGTTAAATTAAGAGGACTTTTGATCAACAATTCTTCTTATTAAAAAACAAGTAGTCAAATAAAAGATTTGGAAAGTTGAATTGGACAATGCAGTAGAGAATGACAATGGTGGTTTTATATAGACAATTCCAACATCTTAATCTACAGGCTAAACTAAATACCAAACACACTGGCAACGTGAACGATGTCAAGCTTAAGACAAATTCAAGTTTCTGAATGGGCAACATACCCATTCAAAACTCTTATCCAAATAATAAAGGTTAACATCTTAGGAACAATGTTTAAATCTTTCAAGAAAATGGTCAAAACTATGGATACTAAAGAAATCTTGAATATGTTTGACAATACCTACAATAAAATTTTCACTTCTCACAACATGTTAATCATCTTGATTTTAATTGATAAATATGTAAGCCAGTATAATCCAAAACTTATTCCTTCAAAGCTGGTAGATAGCCTGGATAAACATCTTTATGCAAGAAGAAATAAAATCTGTATTTGCAAAATTGAAATTGGGTGGTAAGGCTCCAGTTCCTGACATTTTACACCTCTGTTGTTTTATAATAAATACTAACATAATTTAGCTCCAATCCTCTTACATCTGTTTAATCATACATATGCCCATTTACAGAAATACAGCTGTCTTAATTGGACAAAAAAGAAGTTATGTCTTACCATAACATTCTATCTGTGTTGTTCATCTTCTTTCATTCATCACTGATGGCTTCGGTTCTGAGCCCTTGGAACTGAGTAGGCCTCTTTACCAAGCTCGTGCCAGCCAAAAAAACCCTTGAGCTAAGTCTCTACCCAGAATGCCCTTCCTCTCTGTTACCCCAGATCGAGTTTGCTACAGAAAGAGAAGTAAAGCTGAGGCCACTTCTGCACAAATACCTTAGGGCACCACTTGGACCCAAAGCATCCCCCAGGAGCCTTTGGAGTGGGAAGGAGGATGGGAAGTGATGAATGGAAGAACATGAACAACACAGATGGAACTTTATGGTAAGACATAACTTATTTATCTGATGTTGTTAATCTTTTTTCCATTCATCACTGATGGGACAGAATCCCAAGCTACCTTGAGGTCCATGGGCGGCCCTTATGGAAGAACATTCCTGAGTACCACTGAGCCAAAGCCAACTCTCCGTCTGGAGACCAAGTCCAATTTGTAATGATTAATAAAGGTATGAAGCTTAGCCCAAGTAGCTGCTGTACAGATGTCATCCATGGAAGCCCTGGAATGGAAAGCTACAGATGTTGCCATAGATCTAGTGGTGTGAGCTTTAACTTTTGGCATAGGTTCGTTACTGAGGGAATAGATGAAACGTATGCAGTCCCTTAGCCATTTTGATAATGTAATCTTGGAAAAAGCCTCTCTCATTCTGGGCTAAGAAAAGGAGATGAAAAGTTGTTCAGATTTATGGATAGGTTTGGTCCTGTCTAGGTAGAATCTCAATTGTCTATGTATGTCTAAGGAGTGAAGGCAGTACTCTCCTCTATTGGCAAAATTCAGAAAGAACACTGGTAGATCAATGGTTTGGTTTATGGAGAATTCAGAAACAACTTTGGGAAGGAAGGATGGATTTATCCAAAGTGATACTCTGTCTTTATGAAAGACCAGATAGGGTCTCTTGATACACAATGCCTGCAGCTCCAAGACCCTTCTGGCAGATGTGATGGCTACCAAAAAAGGAATTCCAAGACAAAAACTTTAGGTCACACTTTGAAGCAGGTTCAAAAGGTTTTTGAGTTAAAGACTGAAGAACTAAAGTGAAGTTCCATGGTTCCATGGGAGGTCTGATAGGAGGCCTGATATCAGAAGTCCCTTTGAGGAAGGCCTTGCAAAAGTGTAAAGAGATAAGAGGGGTGTCATCTATACCATTATGGAAATTAGAAATTGTCACTAGATCTACTCATATGGTAGAGGCAGAGGTTCCATTATCGAAAAAAGTAGCCAGGCATTGAAGCACTGCAGTTACTGGAGCTGAATATGGGTCTAGCATGTTATCCTTGGACCAGATGGAGAACATTTTCCATTTATCTTGATATAGTATTCTGGTGGATGGTTTATGAGAGGCCAGAATTATGTCTCGAATATGCGAGGAAAGATTAGCTTGCCTGGCGACTAATGGAAGTGGAGAAACCAAGCTGTCAGCTTCAGACTGGACAGAATTGGGTGACTCAACCCTTGGGGGTGAGTAATTAGATCTGGTAGAGGGTCCAGAATCCATGGTGGGCATACCAGGTGAGGCTGAAGGAAAGGGGACCAAACTTATCAAGGCCAGAATGGAGCTATGAGGATCACCTTGCATCTCAACCGAACAGCTTTCTTTACAAAATGTGGAATCAGGGGGATGGGAGGATAAGTGTAAAGAAGTCCTGTGGGCCAATCGTGGATTAGAGCATCTCTTGGTGACTCCCCGTCTGGGGGAAGTATGGCGAAATAGCTGCTGCACTTGTTGTTCGATGGGGAGGTGAAAAGATCACAGCAAGGCTGGCCCCAGTGGCTGAAGATTTCTGTCACCACCTCGGGGTTGAGAGACCACTCGTGAGGCATGAGAATGCATCTGCTCAATTTGTCCACAATCACGTGGAGCTCCCTGGGATATGCGTTGCCATCAGAAAGTGGTTGGAAGCTATCGACCACTGCCAAATTCTTAGGGCTTCTCGACATAAGGGGTAGAACTTGGTTGCTCCTTGTTTGTTGATATACCAGACCACTGACATATTGTCTGACTGAATCGCAATTGTCACAGAAGGGAGAGATGAATGAAAGGCCTTCAATGCTAACAGCACATCTCTCAGTTCCAGAACACTGATGGGTAGGTGGGCCTCTGAGGTGGACCATGTGCCTTGGACTGTCTTCCCCTGGAAATGCCCCCCCCCACACCCAATCAGGGAAGCATCCATGGTCACGATGGCTCTGGGCTGAGGGGATTGAAAAGGGTGACTCCAAAGTTCTACATCTGGCCTCATCCACCAAAGGAGGTTCTATTTGAAGGAGTTGGTTATTCGAATCTGGTAATAGAGGGGGTAATAGTTTGGGAAACATTGACAAAGAAGGAGCCATTGCAGGATCTGCATATGTAGCTTTGCTAAAGGCACTATCAAGATCTAAGCTGCCATAGAACCTCCCTTGCTGAGACTTTTGTTTGAGAGAGTATCACTCGGAGCTGAAGCTTCAAATGGTGGAGTCTGTGAATTGGGAGTGATACTAGACAGGACTGAGTATTGAACACTGCTCCAATGAACTCTATTCATTACCACACAACAGCCGAACAGGCAAAACACACCAGGAAACCGGAGGCAATGCTGGAAGCTGGAAACAAGTTTAATATATCCAAAATACAGGTTAAGCGCTTTCTGCAGTAAAAATAACTGCCTTCATCAGAACAATGAACATTTAAAAATGCATTACTTATATACACACATACCCCCACTAAATCTGCCAGGAGATCAGATGGCAGATTATGCTAGATGCAGCCACCCCACCTGGTCTCAACGAGGTAATTCCAACAAAACCACTAGTTAAGGTTTAGAATTTCCAATTTTGAAAATGTTTCTACCGGTATGTGCAATGATATATAAAAAATATATACATATAGATTTTTACATATTCGACTATATTTTTTATTTATAATATTTAGGTTGTGTCCTAATATGTACTTGTCCATACAATATTCATCAGTGATTATGTCATGAACTGGACTTCCAGAAGATATATTAGTGCATAAAGATATAAGAAATAACTATTTTTACTTGTAATTCACTATTTTTATTAAATGAAAGTGTAGTTTTTTATGTTCTTAATGTACCTAGTAAGCATAGTTATATATTGTTACTAGATACATCAGTAATGATTTTATTTGGAAAAGCTTGCTATGTGTTGAATGGTATGTTTCACATTTTTGTAATATAGGAACATGTCTTTTTAAATTTTAATTGTTCAATTGATTAAAAAAGGCGGGTTTTAGTGGGGGTATGTGTGTATATAAGTAATGCATTTTTAAATGTTCGGCTGTTGTGTGGTAGTTTGGTGGACACTGAACTCTATTCATTGTGTAGGAGTAAGGTTTGACTTCTCCCAATGTATCGTTATTCCCAACAATTTTGCCTGAGAGAGATTATAATGCAGTGTTGTTACCAGAAGATGCTTGGTGAGGAGTCAGTCATCCAGATATGGAAACACCCGAAATCCTTGTAATCTCAAGTGAGCTGTGACCACTGTCATGCACATCGTGAACACTCTGGGGGCTGTAGAGAGACTGAATGGCAGGGCGCGAAATTGATAATGACTGGCCCCTAGCTGGAAGTGAAACAGACTTCTGGAGCGTTTGTCCATTTTGATGTGGTAATACACATCCTGGAGATCTATTGAGCACATCCAATCACCTTACCTTAAATAAGGGAGAATGGACTGAACTGTGACCATCCAGAATTTGGTTTGGGTGACAGACTTGTTTAAGCTGCTGAGATCCAAAACAGGTCTCCAGTCCCCTGTCTTTTTTGGTACCAAAAAGAATCTTGAGTAGAATCCAGATCCATGTTGGTCTGGTGGGACTGGTTGGATGACTCTTTTTTGAGACAGCTTTATTGTCTCTGAAGCTGCTTCTTCCCTTTGACTGGATGGAATGTCGGGAAGTTTTCTTGGAAGATTTGGCTGACAAGAAAGGGGAATGGTGTAACCTTTGGTGGTGATACTCTGCATCCAACGATGGGTGGCAATGGATTGACAGGCAGCTTGGTACAAAGAGAAATGACCCCTGACTGCTTCCAGAGGTAAGCAATTGGGCTGCTCCTCAGGAGCACTGGTAAGGCTGTCCAGAGAAGGAGTCCCTGGAGCCTTAGTTATGAGCACCCCCTCTGCCTCTGTAGGGGTGTCTTCTGGAATTGTTACCCCCTCTACCCTTAGTGGTGTCATCACCATGTGTGACACGGAAAGGACCCTGAGATTTTTGTGCCACATTTTTCCACTCCTCTGATTCCTGGAGAAGGTACATTGAGGATTGGATAAATGTAGGCCTACGGCAGACAAGGTTTTTCCATCTTGATCGCACCTGGCTAACGTGTCTTTCACTTTGGAGCCAAAAAGGGACGAAGCTTCAATGGGAGCATTCAGAAAGGAAGACTTGAAGGGGTCCACGAGGACACAAATGCGCATCCAGGCATGATGCCTCATGACAATGATTGAACCTGCTGCTCTTGCCGCCCCTTTGTTCGCATGTGACAGCAACCTCATGGACGAGTTAGATGATTTCAGGGTTGCGAGCTGTAAAGCCACTTTGTCCCTGACCTCGTCAGACAACTGTCCTGAGAGTGTCCCAGAGAGTTCAGAGATCAATTCGCTCTGGAGCCTCGTAAGATGTGCCAAATAGTTCAGGGACCATATAGCAAAGGTCCCTGATGCAAAAACACGCTTCCCAAGTCTGTCCACTGCCCATGACTCCCTGTTAGGTGGATGGACAATGGGATTTTCCTCAGCCAAGTCCTTTTTTGTGGCCACCGCCACCACCACAGCATTGACTGGTAACCCTTTGGACCAATGGGGGTTCTCCTCGTGAGGGGAAATAATTCTGTCTGGTCTCCGAGGGATTGCCTCAATGGAATCAGGGTTCTTCCAAGGATGCTGCACAATGAGCTGGACAAGTTCATCGGCAGGAGGGTCACCCAAGAGGTAGAAGGCCAGGCACAGAAAGCCTACAGGAACACGGACTCCTCAGATGAAGGGTTGGATGGCTTCCAGTCACCTCTCTGCTTAAGCATTTCCAGGATGTCTCCAAAGGAAACATCATCAGCAGTCAACCGCGGGGACCCTTCACCATCATCGTAATCCATGTCTTCAGTTAAGGACTCCTCGGGTGAGTCCACGTGCTTCCTCTTGCACATCCTCTTTTGAGGGGCCTCCTCAGTGGGGGTCTCTGAGGAGAACTCGGAAGAGCAAGTATCCTGAACAGGGCTGTCCTGCGGCTTTTCTGCCTGGTGTCCTGGGAGGTGGTCTGTGACAGCTGTAGCTCAGGGCGTGAAAACTGGGGTTCTGACATCAAAGGAGTGCTGCCAAATGTAAAAACCCTCTCCATCGTATGGAAGGCAGGCATGCCCAAAGAGGGATGGGAGCCCGGAACTGAGAAAGACAACCTTGGAACCGGGGTCACACCCCACTCTGACGTGCTTGCCCCCACGGGTGGAGCCTCAAGCAGGATCTGTGCAGACGTGGCTATCAGCGTGGGGGATGGAACTGAGGAGAAAGACGGCTCTGTGCCACAGGTCAAATTGTCCATCCCCCAATCTCCAGATTGAGGATGGACCGGTTCCGTAGGAACCAAAGACCAAAGGGGTAAACTCAGAGCCAGACTGAGATGCACTGTAGGTGCCAAGGTGATGGGTTCCAAGAATGATGTCGGAGCAGAGAACTTCAGAACCGGAATGGTCGAAGGAGGAGTGTAAGATGGAGTCCATGGATAAGTCAACCCAAATTCTGCATGTTGATGGGTCTTAGAAAGTGTGGGTATCCCCCTGGCTAACAACAGCTGGTCCACAAGATGCACAGCGTCATATTCAGACAGGCTCCTGATGGATCTAGTGGATACTCTGGACAGAGAGTCAGGACGTTCAATGTAGGGGCTATACGCTTGGCCCAGAAACGGATCTATGGAAGGGGGGTATCAGGTCTGTGGTGCAAGGTCTGCTGGCACCGAGGTCTCAAGTTTCAAGACCGGTAGTAAAGGGGTCAAATCCAGTGAAGTTGCTACAAGGCTCGGTGCTGAAGTGGCACTCGGAGTCAAAACGGTCGGTTCCAAAATGGCAACTAACGAAGTAGTCAGAGGTGTGCCCTGAGCCGAAGTGGCCGCAGGTGTCAAAATCAAAATAGGCGTGGTAAGGTCTATAATTGGTGCCGATGGCAGGACCAGTGCCGAAACTGGCACCGGTATCGAAGGTTTCAAGATGCGTGGAGCAGAGGAAGTCAGAGCCATAGAGGCAGACTTAAACTCCAAAGTCAACTTTGGGACCTTAGATTTCATAGGCTTGCCCTGATCACCCAATGGTGAGGAGGGAACTGAGTGGGACCTCTTTTTGTCTTTAATTGGAGGGGTTGAAACCTCCATCGCAGAAATGACCTCTGAAAAGGGAGACTTGAGTAACCCCTTCAGAATCAGTTTATTTTTGTGCTCATTAAGAGTGCATTGACTGAAACTCTGACAAATGTCACACGGAAGCTGCACCTAAAGATGGGGCACTCCCAAACAGTACACACAGTCATCGTGAGAATCACTATTAGGTAACTTGCCATTACATGAACCACAATGCTTAAAACCTGAAGTACCCTTCTTATCCAACATGTTTAGAAAGAGACACTACAGGCCAACAGTATGATCCAGTTAGTCAAACACCATTCAAAGAAGTCACAATTATCAATACAGATATGTAGAGAAAAAATAAAACACCTTACTAAAACCCAAAGCCAATAGGTTAAACAGAAAAGACAATACCAGCAATGGTATTAAAGGAATACCACAAGGGTAAGGGAGGAAAGGCAGTAACAACAATGGTACTGAAGAGTTTACCAACGGTAATACGGGTAGAGTAGAGAAGAAAAAATAAGATCAGACAGAAGAAAACAGTTTAGAAATACAATTCGCTCAATAAAATATGAAGATTTAGAAAAACTTTCACACAAATATCAAATAAAGTTCCACTTAGCTGACAGCTTGGCTGGAATGCAGCTTTACAGCTACGTGGCAAACAAGATCTGAGGTAAGAGGAAGAAGGGCATTCTGGGTAGAGACTTAGCTTGAAAGTTTTTTTTTGGCTGGTGCGAGCTTGGTAAAGAGGCCGACTCAGTTCCGAGGTCTCGGAACCAAACCCATCAGTGATGAATGGAAAGAAGATTAACAACATCAGATCAATTTTTATCCAGAAAGATAATACAGAGCTGCTATTTATTAAAAGTATCAGCCAATCTCATTATTCAATATATATTTGAAGAAAATGACAATGGCTGTGACTTACAGATTAATACTCATAATGACTAGAGTAGTTTCAACTCTCAGTCTAACTTTATGAAAGACATGTAAACTATGCATAATATCACCCTGGACTTGGTTACACTCTAAACAGTTAAGACTGCGGTCAAAATGCCATATTTACTCTTAATGCCAGTAAGGCATTTAGCAGGGTTCATAAAACATCCCTCAAGAAAATTTTAACAAAATTCAATCCCCTTTTATCATTTTTCAAGTTTTTTAGCAAATTATATGACTCAGCCTCAAACTATATTACTATTAATGGTTAGACTTCCCATCCATTAAAATACCTACTTGTACTAGGCAAAGTTGTTCCTTTATACCCCATCTTTTTTTTCAGATTGGCAAAATCCTTTGGTAATAGGAGCTAACTCAGTTAACTGAAATAGACAAATACATCTTATGCTGATGACATTCTAATATGTTAAATGACCACAAAATTTCTCTTCTATATTTGCTTAAGTTAGACAAAGATTATATACGAACCACCACAAACACAAATAATGACCAGTGCTGAAATTAGGTAGTTTTATTATAAAACCACAATGCACACAATAAAAAACACACACGTTTTATACAGTTCAAAAAGATTAATTAAACAATTAAACAATCAATCAATTAAAACAAACCCAATATTCAAACCCTTTCATAAAAAACACTTCCGAATAACTTCCATATTAAGTCTCATAGGAAAAAAGAGTATTAAACTTTAAAATTAAAATAGTTTCTTTTCTGTGCAATTTATTTTTATATTCCTGTATAGACATATACTCTATCAATATGATTAAGAACTGTAGCTTGTAATCCTTTCGGATCACTACCATGACAATGCTGAAAGTGCACAGCTACTGGGTTATATTCACTACTCTTTTCTACTTTCTTATATCTCTAACATGTTCTTTAAGCCTAGCTGAGAAACTCAAAATGTTGTCTTTTTAAAACTATCCCAAAAATATTTAATCATATTAACTAACTTCTCAGAAAATAAGGTATATTTAGTAACAAAATAAATACATTCATGTATAGTGTAACCTTTTTCGAAATTATCCTTTTCTTTTTCCATTTCTCTTGGGTCTATATTACATTCTCGAAAGCCGACAATGTCGAACCTGACATTGTTGACATGAGAAAATCGAATGCTCAGAATCTCGAGCATGTAAACTGAAATCTCTGTAAGGGGAGATTTCCGTTTACTGCAATGTAGTGCGGTCTCGGAGTTGGTATATTTAAGTAGCGGGAGGTGTGGGGGTGCAGCCCCTCACATGGGGGGGTGGAGGGGGGCTTGCCCCTCTTCTTAAATCCATTAGGGTAATTTTTTCTTTTTTTTTTTGTCTTTTTATAAGGTCGTTGTTTGAAGACATTGACCATATGGTATCGACCATATGTTGTTCGATGTTTTCAAACATCGATCTTATAATATAGACCCTTTCTCTTAGGGGTATTGTCTTAATATGATTAGGCATAGTAACTTTCCTCACTTCTTACAAATTAGCTTGTTTATCATATGCCCTATCTTCAAACATTTTAATGGATCTCTCTATTTCTTTATACTTTTCATTTCCATCATTACAAAGCCTAGACACTTTCAAAAATTCCCCATAGTGTATCAATTTCATAGTAAGGGATGGCTGACAACTTTCTCCATGTAACATATGATCTTAATTTGAAAATTTTCTATAAATTCTTGTTTTCATTATTCCATTACTCATGCCTTCCAGGGTCACATCTAAATACTTCATTATATTTCCCCTTCTGTATACCATCAAATCTGATCCCAAAACTATTATTACTTATTGCCTCAACAAAATCCAGTACATATTCTGAAACAATTTTACATATAAAAATTAAATCTATAAACCTAAAGTATTTGATGACATATTTCTTAAAAAAATAATTTTATATACTTATATATACACACATATGCACACACACACAGACACACACACACACACACACACACACACACACACACACACACACACACACACACACACACTTTCAAAAAAAACTATACACAGGTTAGCATACATGGGGGCAAAAGTAGCCCCCATTGCTGTCCCTTGAACTTGTTTGTACAATTCCCCATTGAATTCAAACATATTAGTAGTCAAACAAAAATAGCAATAAGTCTGAAATATAAACGGTATCTGGTCTATCTCCCAAAAAATGTAACACAGCTTCCAACCCAAATTTATGCTGAATGTTGGTACACAGACTAACATCTATAACCACAAAATACATCCCTTCCATCCATCGTATATCTTTGATTTTTACCAATAAAATCAAATACACCTTTTATATAAGAAGGCAGCTTAACTACCTCCCTATATAAATACTGATGCAAAAAATAAATGTTATGTGTAGAATAGTTACAGACAGAAACTATGGGATGGCCTGGTGGGTCATACAAATTTTTATGTATGTTAGGTACACAATCCCTAAATGCACAGTCAAAGAGTTTTGACTATACTAATGTTATTATTTTTCAGGCAGAAGGGTCATATAGTTGTGAGACGGAGGGGGTCATATATGGGCTGAAATGTCCATGTGGTAAGTTTTATATAGGGGAAACAAAAAGAAGTTTCTCAACTAGGCTTAAAGAACATGTCAGAGATAAAAGAAAGAGTAGCGAATATAACCCAGTAGCTATACACTTTCAGCATTGTCATGGTCATGATCCGAAAGGACTGCAAGCTACAGTTGTTAATCATATTAATAAAGAGTATATGTCTATACAGGAATATAAAAATAAATTGCACAGAAAGGAAACTATTTTAATTTTAAAGTTTAATACTCTTTTTTTCTATGGGACTTAATAGGGAAGTTAATTGGACATTTTTTTATGAAAGGGTTTAAATATTGGGTTTGTTTTAATTGATTGATTGTTTAATTGTTTAATTAATCTTTTTGAAATGTATAAAACGTGTGTGTTTTTTTATTGTGTGCATTACTCTGTAAAGGCTTGTATAAGCTGAGGAGCTAGGAGTGTTTTTGGTTTTATCATAAAACTACCTGATTTCAGCACTGGCCATTATTTGTGTTCATGGTGGTTTGTATATTCTGTTTACATTTGTGGTATTATATAGACAAAGTTTATAGTTCAGTTACTAATTACAAAACAATCCTGGAGAAGTTGACCCTCTTTCCCCTAATTCTTATTTGTAATCATGTCATCTTCTAGACATTTAACCAAGTAACAATCTCCTACTCTGGCATTAGGTATTTAGACATTAAGTACATTCATGACAGGAAGTTATTTTATCAACTTGAATCTCACAAAGTCTATCAATGCAATTAAACTAGATGTCAATAGATGGGACAAAATGTATTTAATCTTATTTCCAATATACTTGTTATAAAATTGAATATTTCTTTTTTATTTTACAAACAATATGCACATCTTTAAATCTTAATCTATACTAGTTCATGTACACATATGCATACAAGTTTAAACTTTAGGACTCATCTTAATTGAACTACAACAGGAAGTTCTTATTTAACCCAATTTATTCCCTTAGTATGAAACAAGATGTGTTATACCTATAACTCTGAAAAGTTGAATTTATATAAAACAAGGTTGGATGAATGTGCTAGCAAATGGGCATGTGACCTAGTGTAAGGGACCCAGTGTTCATCAATGGCCTTTAGGCCTGAATGATGGAAAAAATTAACTAATGAACTTATATGATCTCAAGCATTCCTATGGATTTCTCCAATAAAACTAAATCAGACATTTTCACTTCATTTGGTATGGCAAAACCTTGAAAACTGCCCACTGTAAACATATGGACCTAAAAAGTATATATGTCTTTAAACTACCAGAAATGCTCCTACATGATTTTTTTTTCACTTTTCAGATGGCTTCCTGTCATAAAACTATGTCAAATTCTACTTGATAAGTTGTTACTGCAGGTTACAATTTTACTGCAATCAATTGTTAGCATTAGATTTGAATTCCTTAACTATACCATTCCTCAAAGCTTCCTATGAATATTTAAAAAATATTTAGACTTGAAACAGCTGGTTATTTATATAAAGAACCTAAAAAATAAGACTGGATTCACCACTGAGTTTATGTTATACTTATTTTTTAGGTAACCTCAACACAGCAGCTATAAACAATCAGCTGTTCAAGAACACCGCATTTTCTTTTTCAGAGAGAAAAAAAACATTATATAACTGTTCAAGAACTCCAAACTACAAAAGCAAAACCAACAGAATTGTTAAAGGCGAAAAAGAAACTCAATTAGAGCCGGCAAGTTCACAAAATCCTTCGTTTAATGAGCACTTTCGGTGAGGTCAATGCCTCACCTTCCTCAGATAAAACTAAGAACAATTGACCCTGTTTTTATACAGGTGTCACAAAAGTAAATTGCAACAATTAATTGAATAATTAAAAATAATCAGTAATGTTTTCAAAACTAAGTACAACGATATGTAGGTCTAAAATGTCATATTAGAACACTCTTAAAGTTGGAAAAACTTTTCAAAGAAGTACTTAACCATTGCCAAAAGCAGCAGTCTACCTTTCAGAGATTTAGATGTTAGAAAATAACATTATAATATTCAAAAAGTGTTCAAGTAAATTTCCACATAACTTAAGTGCCTTTTAAAACATTAAATGCATTTAGAAAATATTTGATTTAAAACCTGTGAATCAAACAAAAAAACACAGCCGAGAACAAAAACAAGAATGCTAAATATACCTAACGGCATTATTAACCTACTCTATACTATAAGACCCTAAAAAATATATGTGTATATATTAGTAGGGTCTAAAGAAGTTAAATCTAATAACATGCAAAAAAGCTAAATCCCCCATGAAATTTCTTTTTACCTTTTCAAAGCTAACAATTTACGAATACAGTTTATAGATAAATGTTCATTTAAACCTGGGGACATGTGTGCTGTTGTTTTAATCTGCCACTTGAGTTCATCAGTCTCCAACAGCAATTGGCAAGGGCCCCCTCTAGTGTCGGCAAGCCTTTGTTGTAATACTATAAATTTAAAATGATGGTTGGGATACTCAACAATATGTTTCGCCAAAGCATTATTCATATCTTTTTTACTTATTGCATAACAATGTTCGTAAATACATTGTTTGATTTTCCTGTCTGTTTTTCCAATGTAAAAAGCAGTACAATAATCACATAATGCGGCGTAGGTGACACTCCTAGTCTCACAGGTAAATCTATGATTTATTTTATAAATTTTGCCCCTGATATTGACTTCATTTACCACCAGGATATGTTTACATTGTGGACATGCTCCGCACTTAAACATACCTTTAGGTCTGTTGGAATGGGACACTTTTCTCCGTTCAAGAAGTGCTTTAAGGTTGAGGTTTCTTCTATATGTCATTTTTGGTTTCTCTCCTAGTCTTATAGATAAGGCTTGATCTTCTAAAAATAATACCCCAATTTTTATTCAAAATTTCCCTAATATGTTGGAAATCTAGTGAAAATGTACAAAGAAAACTAGTATTGTATATAGTGTTCTTCTTAAGCAATAGTGTATTACATTGGTCATCTAAACCTGTGCTGATTTGTTCTAACTGCCTATTCAATAGAGGTTTAAAATGCCCTAAGTTGCGTTTAGTAATGACTTCAGCCTTAATATTAAACAACAGGTTACCTGGATAACCTATATTTAAAAACATACTTTCCAACCTATCACACTCTTCTTGAAAGTCAGAAATTTCTGTAGTCATTCTAGCGGCCCTTACCATCTGTCCTTTTACAACCGCTTTCTTTTGATGGTAAGGATGGCTACTAGCAAAGTGTAGAAAGGCATTAGAGTATGTAGGTTTCCTATAAATGCAGCTTTTAAACTTGGAATTGGCCCTATCTTTGACTAGTGAAATGTCCAAAAAATTAATAATGTTATCATCTAAGTTGTAAGTAAACTCCAGGAAGTCTGTCAATGCAGTCATGCTTGCTATGAATGATGGCACAAGAGATTTTGGCCCATTCCAAATCAAGAACATGTCATCCTGGTATCTAGTATACCAGGTGACATTCTCTTGAAAGACTGGATGGGTAAACAATAATGTGTTTTCCCAATGGGCCATGATGGCATTAGCAAAGCTACCACCGCATGGAGAACCCATAGCCACTCCAGAGTTTTGTAAATAGAAGTCACCCTCGAATACCATAAAGTTGTTGGATAAAACAATTTCCAGTAGTGTTTCAATTAGATATATAGTTTTTTCTGGGACATTCTTGAACAGAAGAAAGTCCCTAATCCAATCTAGCCCTAATTTCTGGGGAATGATAGTGTAAAGATCTTTTACATCAATTGTCAGAAAGCATGCTTCAGCTTGATATTCAATGTTGTTAATACTGTGTAAAAAAACCCATGAGTCTTTACAGATTTGAGGTTCTGATTCTATTAATGGTTTTAAGATACTGTCAACATATTTAGCGCATGCATATGTTACTGAACCTCGTCCATCAACAATAGGTCTAAAAGGTGGGTTATTGATTGATTTGTGTAGTTTAGGTGTTCCAAAAAGGGCTGGTGTCCTAGGTGCTATCATGGATAAATATTGATGTAAATCTATATCAATGTATGCTTCTAAGAACAAGTCTTCTAAAATGTTTTTAACTCTCTTGTGAGCTACATTTACTTCATTAATAGAAACTTGTCTATAAACATCGGTGCCTAGGTGTTTCCTCATGGATTCAACGTATGTAATATGATCCATGAAGACAAGCCGCCACATTTATCAGGCTTCATAACACAGATATTACATTCATTCAACAAATGAATAAAGTCATACTCAGATTTTGTAATATTCATATTATTGTTGGACTGGTGAGAGCTGTTGTTAACCATAGCTCTAAAATCCATCTCACACATTTTCTTTTCCAGAAGGCAAAACCTTATACCAAGTCTTTATAAGATAATCGTATTCACAGGAGAACTATGTTATTGCATCTGAAGGCAGATTACCTTTCTTTCCTAAATTTTGTGAAAATTGCAGATGCCAGGCTGATGTCAACACTATCAGTAAAGGGAGAAATTACAGTTGATTCAAACGTGTCTTTTAACTGTAGTCAGTCTCACTCATTGTCAATGATTCACATTAAAATAATGCATTTTAGGCACAATTTTGAATACAATTCTCCAAATAATTATTCATTACTCTTCACTGTGACATAAGTAGTGAATTGGATACAACATTGCTTTTGAGTCTCCCTTTTCCAAAATTCATATATCAAGAATTCATGATTCTACATAATAAGTATATAAAAACTACCAAATTATCAGCCTCTGGGATTTTTCTTTCTCCAGCTATAATTTCTGTCTGAAACAAATTTCTGACACCTTCCACACCTTTTCTAATTGAAGAAAAATCAAAAGCATTATGGCATTGCTTAAGTTAAGAAAGGAGGTCTTCATTGCTTTCAGTTAGTTTTAAATTTTCTCTGGAAATTTTGAAGCAAAGGTAAATGATGTCATAATTTATATTATCTATGCTTGGATGAAATATTTTTTTGTTAAACTTTGGCTTAATAGAGCAGAGATTACATGCAGAACTAATTCTTTCTTAAATATTCAGTATTCCTATAAAATGTTTCAGTAAATTCAAAAGTACTATAGAGAAGTATCCTGACTTGTGAGCTGGCTTTTATAAAAACTGATGCTATTGGACCTCTGTCTGTGAAAGGTTTTAATCACCAGTAGCATCCTGTCTTGATCGAGAGGTATCATTTTAGACTAAAAATGGAATGGGACCATTATACTATAATGCTTGCAACGTGTTTTTATCTAAGCATGCTCTTATTTTTGTAGTGCCTTCCAAGTCTACATGTACCAGGTTTGTGTTTCTATATAACTGTACATTTTTTCTCTGTATGCATTGCTTATCTTGAAAGTTGCAGTAAAACATGTTTAAAATGGCTACCATTTGAAATGTTGGGAACAGCTGGAACAAGTCCCAACTGGACTTACAAATACCAAGTCCAGGATGCCTTTTCTTAAAATATTCCCTTTTGGACAAGGTATGGGGGATCTCAGAGTTGGTATATACAAGTTTGGGGGGGTGCTTGTCCCCCACATGGGGGATGTAGAAGGGGCTTGCCTCCCCTACAAAATGAAGTTTTATGGAGAAGATTGATTTTTGAAATTCACTCTTCTCTCGGTTTTCAATCTTTTTTTCTTTGCTTTTCAGCACTTGGCATTTTGAGTGCCAACATTTCAATAGGGAGACATTTAAAACACATATGGGTGGAAGAACAACATGGGTAAAATAAAGGGATTTCATATTTTCATGTTTTTCCCACTATCTGGAAAACCCAAACCACAAACGACTGATCTAAAAAAATTGAAATTCAAAATATAGGGAAAAATTAAAATGGGAGGGTGGATTGTTGTTTTTTTCATGTTTATTTTGTATCATGGCTAACACACATTCACCCCCACATCCCCTGCTACTTACTGTATATGTACTAACTCTGAGATCACACAACAATGGGGAAAGGGCAAATTCCCACTCTTTGCTGTACTGTGACCTCCCACAAAGTACTGCGTCATTCTGCAGTCATATGATTCATGAATCACTTCATCTGACATTGCAGACATTCAGTATTACAAACATTTAACCAATTTTAGTCTTCTCATATATTATTTTATATATATATATATATATATATATATATATATATATATATATATATATATATATATGGGTCACCTTCAGATGCCCGACAACGCTGCTTTCGCCGACACGAATGACGGGATGAAAACACCGACAACGCAGATGACCGACAAGGTGAGAACCCGGACTCGGTAAGTGCGATCGAGTGAGGATTTAGTGTTAGGAGCGGACAGGTAAGGTGTGCGATAGTGAGGGACTGTGGGTTTAGGGGTGGGTTAAGTGAGTTAGGGTTAGGTGCAGGTAGGTGTGTGTGCGATAGTGAGGGACTGTGGGTTTAGGGGTGGGTTAAGTGAGTTAGGGTTAGGGTGCAGGTAGGGTGAGTGTGCAGTGTCGGACCTTGGGGTTAGGGGTGGGTAAGTGAGTTAGGGTTAGGGTGCAGGTAGGGTGAGTGTGCGGTAGTGTCGGATCTTGGGGATAGGGGTGGGTAAGTGAGTTAGGGTTAGGGTGCAGGTAGGGTAAGTGTGCGGTAGTGTCGGACCTTAGGGTTAGGGTTTGGGTTAGGGATAGTGGATATGTTATGTAGTGTACTGTGTTGTTTACTGTAGTGTGTTGGTGTAATGGTTTTCGTGTTTTGCTTGTCGGTATTTTTGTTGTCGGTCTTTTGGTGTCGGTGATTAGTGTGTCGGCGAAACGCGATTTCGGGATATAAAGGTGATCCATATATATATATATATATATATATATATATATATATATATATTTATACATATATATGTGTATACATATATATATATATATATATATATATATTTATTTATTTATACATATATATATATATATATATATATATATATATATATATATATAGATGTATGTATATATATATATAACTTAGACTTACAGACTTGATTCACTTATGTATGGCTGTGACCCTAAGCTCAAACCGTACCTTACAAGAAAACCCTTCCCTTAACACTGGCAATACACAAGACAAACTAATAAACACAAAAACACACCAACACACACCACAAACATAAAATTGAACCCCTTTCCTAACCACAACCCTACCTCAAAACTACACATACTTGCACATAATCACACAACAGCTTAACCCTTACCTAACCCTTATCCTAACCCTAACTCGCAAACACATATATACATACTCTAAACCCTCTCCCAATCCCAACTCACACATCTATCTTTCTATCTATATTTATGTATATTATTACTAGGCTAACAACCCCTGGGGGCCTTTGTAAGCCTAACCTTGTTTTCCAAATGTATCTGGCAGGTTGATATTCTAGGGATTTTTACAGGTTATATGTAGACTTGAACATGGGTGGTTAAGCACTTACAGGCCACTTTTATTTATTACAGGCATGGGTGCCAGACAGGGGTAAATTTCAAGCTGAATATCCACTGATCCAAGTTATACTTGAATTGGGTTAGTGATGAACTCTGCTTGACATGAATGGGGAGTCTCTTCCAAAGAACAGATAGTTTGAGACACACACCTGTCCCTCCAGGATGTCCTATTTATGTTGCAGTCAAGGTTTAGTTCCTTAGACTGGTTAATTCTGATGCTATTTGTTTCATGAATGCTCGGCAGGTCCACCAGAATGGGATCAGATGAGGCTTTGTAGGCCAGGCATTGCTAACCTCTCAGCAGTCTGTAAGGATACTAAGTAAAGGGTTTTGAGGCAGTCCATGTAGGAAATGTTGTTTATACTCTGTATTTGTTTTGTGAGGAACCACTGTGGATGCTCTACTTGTTGCATATGCCTGGTCAAGGACATACCAAAGGGGACATTGTACTCAAATGACTGGTCTGATGAGGGCCAAGTACAGCGGAACAGTGACATCCTTGGACCTAGATGCCATACACTTGCTTATAAGTTGCATAACCTAGAATTATTTCTTTACCACTATAGGCACGGTATGGTCAAACACCAAGCTGCTGTCTACATGTGTTCTCAGATCCCTGACAACTAAGTCAACTTTTATTGTCAATGTGGTAGTTTCCAGGAGTAGCCAATTTACCAATACTATTATGCATATCTTGAAAGTGAGTTTTAACTGTCTCTAGCACTAGTGATTTGTCTGTGTCAGGCTTTCTTGGTGGGTATTTTCATCACTGGGGTCTCTATGACTACACCCAGTTTGCTACTGTCTGCAAACTTGGTCAGCCAAAGGTTTTTGATGTTGCACTGACCACAGAGAAATAGATAAGAAAAAAGAGGCAGCCACAGCACCCAGCCCAAAGGGACTCTGCTAGTGAAAAGCCTGTTTTTGGAGATAGAGTCCCCATCCTAACTTCATGGGTCATACCTGTGAGTCAAAAACAATCCACCACCCCACTGTCACGTAAATAATGAATTTATTCAAACATCCACCTCAGACAGATCAACAGCAGCAAACCATGTTTCCCTCCACAAATGGAGTTTACTGAGTGCATACATATCTCTGGAAAAGGAAAGAATTCATGCAGTTGAAGGCAAGAAAGACATCCCTCATAATTATACATAAATAATTAAAATTATGTAATTGATACGATGAGAAACATGCTCAATAGTATTCTTCTAATATTCCATAAATAAAATAAACTCCAACGTTTTCCATAACTAACTTCAACTCAATATATAATGTAAAAATTAAACAATGGTGACAACTAGTGGGCCCTGTACATTAGTATCAAACCAAATTAAAACATTTCACTGAGACTCAAGCCATACATTGCCCCTAGATTTATGATCCATCTTTTCTCTTTCTTATTAAGTGAAATTTATTTATTCCTTTTATCAGGAATTGAGGGAATAACCCTATCTATACCAATAAAATTAAACATACTGGTTTTATGTACTTTTTCATGTCTAAACAGATTCCTAAGCTCTCTACCACACCTAATATCACTCAGATGGACAGAGATTTTATGTTCAAACAGGCAGGCGGTTTGGCTCACATAAAAGGTGTTACATACACATATACATATAGCAGGACATATGACCCATTCCATTTCACATGTGATGAGACTCTTTATCTCAAATACTTTGTGAGTGATGTTAGATGTGAAACATTTAGATTTAATCACCAAAGTACAAAAATCTGTAGTGCCCACATGGGGAACATCCCATAAGTTTAAAACCCATATGGGTCTGTCTAAGTACATGAATTTTTAAACTCAAACAAATGAGAACAATTAATCCTCCCTTTCTTGCAGGACAATTTACATTAATTTGGTATAATACTGGAAAAAATTACCTGCAGATAAAACTGGCCAGAACTTTTTGATAACATGTTATATTTTAAACAGAGAATTTCTGTACATCTGAGGGATATTAAGAGTGGCAGAGAATCTATAGTGCCCTAATTTGACAACATAATAGTGCATGAAACCGATACATTTAATTTTATATAAAGATATGTTAGCAAGATGTCAGTGAGCATGTTTTCCATCATAACATTTGCAGAATTAATTTTTAATTATTTATGAATAATTATAATAATTATATGGGATGTGTTTCCTACCATCAACTAGAAGAAGTTCTGTACTTGCAGAGAAACCTAGTTTGCTGCTGTTGATCTGCATGGGGTAATCATTTAAATAAATTCACTTATTACATGATAATGGTGTGATGCTGGGGATTCTCATTGTAAAGTATAGTTTTTTCTATGTGCACCGTGATTTGTAAGGCTACGTGTGCGGTTTGCTAGACAGATAGATACATAGATCTCTCACTCACTCTCTCTCTCTCTCTCTCTATATATATATATATATATATATATATATATATATCACAAGAGAGAGAGATGCATACGGTACATAGCACAAAGGTAGTTCTCCAAAGTGAGGTCACTGTAACAGTAAACCATAGCATTTGTATTAATCCACCTTCTGTATCTAGCTTTCCTGGCTGAAGTTTTTTCAAGTATTGGCATGGAACCAGGGAAGGTCTCCCGTCAAACTAAGCGGGGTAATGATGTAGGTGGTAGAAGGCTGTACTGATATACCTTATTCATCTCTTTCTCTGTTTTTCGGAGTCTAGAAACCCCCAGGGAAGGGTTCGGAAAGTACACAAATTCTACTACTAATTTGCAGTTATAACCTGCATTGTATAAAACACTCAGTAAAAATGCTGGCTTTAAGTAGAGGCAGCTGTGATAAGTAATTATCAAAATATAAGAAAATACCATGCATTAAAAATAAGCATAGATGTAGCAATAACACCAATTCACTGGGAGGTAGAAGCATTGGTGCCTCCCACTATGCTGCAACAGCATAATTCATAAATGAGATCCTCATTACAAGAATAAAACTCTGACTCTCTAACTGTTTAAAATTATGTGTATCACCCACCTAATGGAAAGATTTAAAGTTAACACTACACCATGTATGATAACCACCTTAATATATGTGTTTTCCTTTTTCAGATGAAATCTTTTAACTATTTCTTTCTCAGCTACTTGCTTCCAACCTTTGCTGTGTGTATGTGAGAAAAACATGTACCTGTGTGTACATATCATTAAACAAATCTCAGTTTTGTGATAACTCACTGTAATAATTTCACTGTATTTACACTTGTTTTTGTACATTTGGAGCTTTTCTCCCCTGGCCTTCGCTGAAAATGGACCTGTAGCCAGTCGGACTTTCCCGGTTAACAAATGTAAAATAAATAAATAAACAATGGGCCTTTAAAGTGAATTTTAGTTGTTGAAGTAGTAATTTCATATTTGCAGTTTGCAAACACCCAAGAATGCAGAAAATTACATAGACAAAAAATATAATTTCCCAATAGGCTGAAGAAGGGAAAAAAGCTTTACCATTCCAGTGACATATTCTTGAAAATCTTGTATTATAGTAAGTACTTAACACAACTGTACTGCCTTCATGATGATGATGATGATGTAACTATAAATCATGCCACTTGGGCAGGTCCCCAAACAATGCAGCTAAGTGCATTATTTCTGAACATAAAACAGAGTTTACGAATTCCAGAATAATATGAATCATAATTTTACCTTAGTCAGACATGCTTTAGACAAATACATTATAGACTTGCATCTACAAAAACATTAATAAATGAATAACAATGTCAATAATGCTTTAAAACCAAGCTTATCTTTCCTTATTTCAATGGAGTTTTATATTTTTCTTAGAATATTCATAAGTATAACTCAATTTTAAGGCAGGAAAGAAGTATGCTAACTGTAAGAATTTGTACTAGTTGTGGTATGTCAACAAATTAAATATGGTTGTGCAAACCTTACAAGACCTATGTTGATCTGTTTGGATGGCAACTACATGTTAGCTATTTTCATTCTTGATTTTTAATTACTGTTTACCAGGCAACATTTTGATTTTGCAGAACATTTTTCTTCCAGTTAAGACTGACTCAGAAATAAAAGACCAATTGCCAGTAGACAAATTTAACTTACTTCATTAATGCAGGGCTACTTGTTCTAATAATTTCAACTATACCACTGTTTCATCTATCACGTGGTCACTAATGCAACATCTTCATCTTTGATTCAATTTCCTAAAAGGCTGTTCTTTTAGACAACAGCTAGCATGCGTCATCTGTATATTTCTTTTTTTTTTTTTTTTTTTTTTTTTTTTTTTTTTAACTGTTTGGGTATTTATTTTTTTTTTTCAAAACAAGTTTATTGTTTTAACATATAAGAGAAATATCATAACAATTTTATATAAATAATTAAAAATAGGTATTATTATAATATTCAACAAAACAACTAAAGTATTTACAAAGACATCCACTACAATCAGATCAATTAATTAAACTAAAATACTGTGCTATTGAAATTAGAATTTTTTAACAAATTTTGTAAATTATCCCATACAATAAAATGTGATGTTTTTCTAGTTGTTCTCATTCTAATTGTGCTTATTTCCATATGACACATTATATTCATAACATTTTTAAATTCATTGAACGAAGGAGGTGTATCTGAAATCCAATTTCTAGTTATTATTTTCCTAGCCACTGCTAGGATAGACCATAACAAGGGAAGCTTAATCTTTTTAACACATTGAGGTACAGGTGTGTTGAATAATATAAGAGACTTAGAAATAATGAAATTATCTGTAAAAAGAGCCTGCAAAAATTCATTAATTGACTTCCAGTATTCTTTCAACTTCATACAGTCATAAAACATATGAGCCCAGTCAGCATTAATTTCTACATTACATCTCTTACATAGATTATCTTTATTATTAATTTTATTCATCATCAAAGGTGTATAAAAAGATCTATGTAAAAATTTCCATGTATAAAGTCTCCAGACAATGGAAGATGTAGTTCTGTAAGCAGATTCCAATATATATTGTTTATCTTGTTGAGTTGGTGGGTCCCCATTAATAGAGGTGAAATAATTCCAGTATGAATCTACATTGTAAAAAGTTTCTTGTCTGATAATTTTATGTATATATGAAAGTTTACCTTTATCAGAAACTTTATGCTGTAAATTTATTATCAAGTAATAAATCAGTTTTGGAATAGATTCTTTAACTGTTATAGACATTAGATCTATTCTATCAATGAGATGTTGTCTAAAGATCTGAACCTCTAACCAGCAAGTTTCTCTTAGATCAAATTCTTGTTTTAAGAAATCTAGATTTTTAACTTTATTATCAGATATCAGCTGATACCAGTACTTTAGATTATTATCTATAGCTAAATGAGCTCCTTCAGAAGTAGATGACATAAGCATACCCTGAGTATAAATTATAGGGAATACAATAAAATTCCATTCCCTATACTTAGGGTGCATGAATATAAAGTTACGATAACTAATAATAATATTTAATGGGTAACAGACCATATGTTTAGGTGTAATAGGTGAAGTACAAAATTCCTTTAGCAACCACAACATGGAGTTATTTATAATCATATTTTTATGTGTTAAGGAGATTTTCATGAAGTGCATACTAATTAGCTCCCAATAATCTTTCCATTTTGCGACATATGACCGATCTATTAATAAAGTAATAACTTTTATAATAGAAGAGATAATATATAAATTAAAGTCTGGAAAAGAAATACCCCTTGAGACCAGCTATTAGTATGTTTCTTTAATGCAATCCTAGGTCTATTAGGTGCCCATAAGAAATTTAACATTGGTGTATTCAGTTTCTTGATAGTTATTTTTGTAGGTGAAAGTATTATTGATTGTATTAAGTATAAAATCTTGGGAATATTATCATTTTAATAATTGTAAGTCTCTCCTCCATAGTAAAAACATATTATTCCAGGTATTAAAAGATTTTGTATATTAAGAAAACAGGTATTATAGTTATTATATATAATAGATTTAATATCTTTAGATAGTATTATACCTAAATAAGTTATCTGACCTGAGTTGGGTACATATTTAGTAAAATCACTAATGAGAGTATTTTTCGTGTATATATAGGTAGTATTTTAGTTTTTTCTTCATTGAATATTAAACCAGAAATACTTTTAAAATTCATCATTTTATCAAATAAAGACTGCATAGAAGAATTAGATCCTGCTGATGTAATTAGAACATCATCTGCAAAAGTTGAATTTTTGATGTTGTATTTTCTTCTATTTCAAAACCCTCTATGTCAGTACTGTTTCTAATCAAATTAGCCCAAGGCTCCATTACTAAAGTGAATAATAGTGGAGAAAGTGGACATCCTTGCTTTGTACCTTTAAGAATGGGTATTTTTGTGAAACATATGTTCCTACCTTAATATAAGCCAGCGTTCCTTTGTATAAATGCTCAATTAAATTTACAAATGCATCAGAGAAATTTGTGCATTTCAGTAAGGTAAACAGATAGTCCCAACTTACTGAATCAAATGCTGAACCTATATCAAGACTAATAAGTGTTAAATCTTTCTTTTTCCTATTTGCAAAATCAATTAATGTTAAAGTTCTTCTTATATTATCAAAAGTATTTCTATTTACAATGAAGCCCGTCTGATCTATGTCTATAATGCCGGCGATAATTGTCTTCAATCTATCAGCAAAAATACTCATAAACATTTTATAATCAACATTAAGTAATGAGATGGGTCGATATGAAGAACATCTAGTTGGATCTTTATTAGGTTTTAAAATTGGTGAAATAAATGTATATTGCCAAGATGGGGGGGTTATTAACTCAGTTTGGACCAGAATAAAAACCTTATGTATTAATGAATATGTAGTTTTAGAAAGGATTTTATATATCTCTGGTATAATACCATCATTACCCGGTGCTTTGTTTGATTTAAGCTTATTTATTTGTGTAATAACTTCTGTATATGAAATACTCTTGTCCAATAGTTTAATCTGTTGTTTATTAAGCTTTTTATTCATGTTTGTGGTTATAAACTCCTTTATTTTATCTTTAGGTTCCATGTTAATGTTGTTTGTTATGGTTAATCTTGTGAAAGTGATTTCTAAATTCGTCCAGTATTTCTGGTATACTAGAAACATTCTTCTTTTTCCTTAGAGAAAAGATTTCTTTGATATGGTTTTGTTTATTCAATCTTTTGTTTTATTTTTAAGTCTATGTAAGTATTTGGGGCTTATTGAATAAGACAAAACTTGTATTCTCTAAAGTTATTTTAACTTTATGAGTTAAAATTTCTTTGTATTTCTCATTTAGTTTGTTTATTTCTTCAATAACTTTCTTGTCCATAATATTTTCTTTATTATTATGCTTATAAGAGTCCAGTTTACTTTGAATATCTAACAATTCCTTATCCCAAGATTTCCTTTTGTTATTATACCATCTGATACTTTGTCCATATAGATATGATTTTAAGGCATCCCAAACATAGACAATGGAGACTTCAGGAGTATTATTTATGTCTAGAAAATGTTGTACTTCTGAAAGTATATATTCTTTATAGTCTTTTAGCTGAGTTAAGTATGCTGGTATCCTTTTGATCTGAACATTATGAGTATTTTTATCATGAATTCAAAAACAATTGAGTTATGATCAGATATAGGACATGAAATGATTTTGGAATTAATTAAATCTGTTACCATCTGGTTAGAAATAAAGACCCTATCTATTTTTGAATAAGTTTTGTATCTGTTAGAAAAAAGGTGTATGGTAATGATTTTGACTCTATCTGATTATTAATATCATTCAAATGATAAGAATTAGCAAAATCATTTAAATGTTTTGCATTAGATGTAATTCTTCTTTTCTTTATAGTGGTAGTATCACTTTCATGTAGTATACAATTAAAATCACCAGCTAAAATAATATCCCCTATAGAGAATGATATGATCTTATCAATATGATGTTTCACTGTATTAATACCAATTCCAGGTATCCAATATACATTAATTAAAGTGTAAGTCTTCCCATTAATTTGTATTGTAACCATACAAAACATTCCTTTGTCATCCTGATAAGACTTAATGGTTTTAGGAATGGGCATACTTTTATTCCATAAAATAGCCACTCCTCTTTTT